>NC_056739.1:836039439-836196939 GCF_019279795.1 Protopterus annectens
GTTATTGTGAGAACTGAATTAACTGAATATGTTTGGGGGCTGTATTCCCCCATTATTGGCTTTGTCTACGTGTTTTGTGCTAAGAGGTTGAGAGCTATGGTGCGAACTGAATTCACTAAATGATAGCCATTTAAGTTTCAGTCTACCTGTCTTTCAAGAAACAGCTGATTTGGCATAGTGGTATGTTGCTCTGACTGTAGTGTACAGGGAACTAGATTCAAAACGTGGCAATGAAATGCATGGTGGTAACACAGCATTTTATTCAAGCAACTTTACAAGATTATACAAGCAGTGTTTAAAATGTGTCCCAAGTTTTTGTGCTTTTGTCCCCCCCCCCAATAAATTTTGCCTTTTTCCAGATTTCTTGTGCTTCAAAGATGAAAGATACAATTGAGTGTCAAGTGGATTTTATAAAGAGCTGAGAGCTTGAAGAGAAGTTTAGTGCTGCTTATGCTGAGTGTGCTTGCATTGTTAATAGCATAACAGGTAGTTTACTTGCTTTTGATGCAGAAGGCTGTGGGTTCTACTCCCACATTATTTAGATGCATTGCTGATACTGTACTGTGTTGTACTTTTAAAGGGGGTGAATGCTGCAGTCCTGAGAATGTCCTATTTGCTGGAGATACCTAGTAACGATGAACCTATCAGTTTGCTATCCATTCCCTATGGCAATATTACTAGCTTGTCATTTTTTTATGTAACATAGGCAATTTATTTCTTAAGGGCAACAGGCACTTTATTTGTAGATGAAACAATGAAATATAAAGTTGTTTGCTAGCAGCAACATCTTCATTAGTTACATATCTCTTTAATGTTGAATTATTTAGATGACTTTTACTTCTGCAGAGATTGTGCATATTTACTGATACTGGTGGATTATAGATGTTTGAGTGACTTTTATGATGGAAATGTTCTGAACTGGGCAGTTTTGTCATTATTGCTGCATGCATTTTGTTTCATTGTTTACTGGAAAAAATATTCAAAACAATAAATTTAAAATGCCCTCTAACAACTGTACTGTATTATACAAGGAATATAATTTAATACAATCAAGAAGGTGTATCAAAGAACACATGTATGGCTCCTATGCAAGAGGCCTATAGGTTCATAGGTTCATAGGTAAGTACTAGACTATCTGCCCAGGGCATTTACAAGCCTAGCCAAAGTGTATTGGCTTTCGCCACCCCCTTAGATTAGTTCCCTGTGACACTGACCAGCAGAGCCATTAGTTCCCTATGATTTGAAAACAGCTCAGAGTTCATCTTTATCTGCCACTGGCCAGATGTATTTTTTTGAATATGGGTTTCAGTACTGTTTCAATGAATGTGAGTTTCAAAGGCAGAGACGTTTTAATGCTAAGTCTATTTTCATTGAGAGACTGCATTGCTTTGTTTAGCAGATGTATATTAGTGTTTGTGCTGTAAAATGTAAAATAAAACTTTTAAATGAAATCCAAATCATCACAGAAGTAAAGCAGTATGCACATTACAGTGTTTATGGTAAATGGGGTGAAATAGTCAAGTAATGAGACATTGGAATAGCTGCAGGGGGGAGGCCCCATTCGACCATGATTTTGTGAGGGGGGCAAACTCAGACAGCCCCGACTGAACTATACCTCTTAACTGTCCAGATTTTTGCAGAATGAATAGATTTTTGCTTCTTATTTTTGGTTTGTTCCTCATAAAATTTGTGGTTTTCTGGCAAATCATTTAGGAATTAAGTCACTAAATAATGGCAGAAATTGAGTTTCAGACTTCATACCCTTTAGAAAAATGCATGCTAAAGCAAGACCTGTTATTCTGTCAACTGTCTAAGTTTATACAAGAGCCATTTTAGTACTGTCTGTATGTTCCCCCAATATAGTTGGCCTTGTTCAGATTTCCTGCATTAAGAGTTTGAGAGGTACACACAAATACATCACTTTATAGAATTAGGTATATCCAAACCTCTCAACTGTCCCCGATTTTAGCTCAAAATGTTGCTCTCCCCCTAATAATCCCTCCGCAAAATGGCAAATTTGGGATAAAATGGTGAGTATTTACAATTAATAAATAATTGTAATGATCAGAGATAAAGATTACTTTTAATTTCAGAAATGCATGTAGATTCTCTTATTTTGTCAGCTGTTCAAGTTAACAGTACTAATATTAAAAATGTATCCCTTCTTTGACAGGTTCCCAGCTGTATTGTGTGGCTATTTTATACTTTGGATCACATTTTTGGTCTGTTTTTCATAAAATTGTGGTTTCCTGGCAAATTAGTGGCAAATCATTAAAGATTAAAGTTAGAAAATAATGACAGACATTTGAGTTTCAGATTTCATACCCTTCAGAAAAGTCATACTAATGCAAGACCTACTATTCTATTATCTTTCTAAGTTTATAAGAGCAATATTTTAAAATTATCCTTATTTGTGGGCCCTTGTCCCACTTCTGTTTATAGCTTTGTCCAGATTTCTTACTCTGAGGCTGAGAGGTATGACAAATGTGTCAGGGCCATCACTGTCAGCCAGAGACATTTCAAATTGTGACATACTTGTTGCACCCCACTCCCCCACATAGTGACTCCGCATGTGTCCAAGCAAGGCAAGGAGCAGTTATGCAGTGTAAGTGTGCAGACTATCCCTCCATCCAAGGTAGACATAAGTACTACAGTGGCTTTTCATCTGTCCTTGATTTTGCAGAATGTTCTGGTTTTCTGTCATATTGTTATACTGTTGATTTATTTATTTATTTTACATCTGTTAACCGGGAAAATCCATCCAGACAAGGTCCATTTTCAGTAGAGGCCCGGGGAGAAAAGCCACGAAAATATGAGTACAGCAAAATTATAGATTGTAAATGAATAACAGTCACAATTTCAGGGAAAAATACAAAAGTTTTAGTACAAGAGTTTAGACAAATTATTAGTAACTAGCCTAGACAGAACAAGTTTAAATAAAAAAGTTTATATAAATATGCAAAATCCTAGGTAGTAGAAAAGGTAATGAGAGTAATATACTTGACATAGTAAGACAAGACCTATGTTGTGAAATTGGATCCATAGTAGTTGGAGAGTGCAATGATGGGGAGTTGTATCAAGTTATGCATGGGCAGATCCAAGTTTCCAGAAGGTGTGATTTAAGTAGTTTTTTGAATTGTGTAATATTTGTGGTAGAGATAATGGGGGAAGGAAAGTTATTCCAGGCCTTAGCAATGGTATGTGAGTAGGGAGATTTTCCTGCAGTGTTGTTAGCCCTAATGGTACTGAGAAGAGATGTAGTAGTAAAGCAGAGGGAGCGAGTGGTAGAGTAATGGGTGAGCAGATGTTGCAAGGCAGGAGTTTTCTCAGGGTTGGTCAGGATGTTAAATACAGTGGTTAGCTGTCTGAAATTGAGTAATTGAGGTAATTCTAGCCATTTAAGGTTTCTTAGTACTTGCCAGTGGTGGGTTCTGAAAGTACAGTTATTGGTAAATTTAGTAATTATGTTGCAACATGATTCCATTTTATTAAGATCAGTTTTTCTAATATGGGTTAAAATTGGGGCTGCATATGTAAGAGTGGATAGAAAGTGAGTTTGAGCTAAGGTGATTCTTGCCTTATCAGTGGGAAAGTTCTTGTACCTATAGAGAGTACCCATTTTCTTATGAACCTTTTGGGCAGTTTGGGCTATGTGAACATTGAAGTAGAGATTTTTGACTATTTCTACCCCAAGGAGTTTGGTGTGAGTTGAAGGAGTGATTCGTGTACCATTTTTGGATGCGATAGAGAAGGTTGGGGAAGTGGACTTGGATTTATTTGGATTGAATAATAATAATTTGGTTTTGTTGGGGTTAATGATGAGTTGAATATCAGTGATCCATTTTTCAATAGCAGAGAAGGATTGTTGAGCAAGTTGCTGTAGGGTAGAGAGAGATGGGGCTGCACAGATGAGTGTCAAGTCATCAGCATACTGTATAAGAGTACCTTGATTTATGGCAGTGTGCAGGTTGTTTGTGAAGGTGGAAAAGAGAAGTGGACCCAGTATTGATCCTTGTGGTATGCCAATGGAATTAGGAAGTAGGGGAGATAGGACATCTTGCCATTGGACAGCCTGTTGTCTTTCACAGAGATAACTTTTGAACCAGGATATAGTAGAGGTAGCAAAGGATAAGGATGTAAGGGCATCTAATAGCTTTGGGTGTGACACCATGTCAAATGCCTTGGAAAGGTCCAGGAAGGTAGCAGAAACAAAATTGTTATTGTTCCTATGGTAGTTAATTTGATTTGTGAATGAAAGAAGTGCAGTAGTTGTACTGTGATGTGGATGAAAGCCATGTTGGGTGTGTGAAAAAAGGTTGTGTGTGTTCAGGTATTGCATGACTTGAAAATGAATACACTTTTCGAGGAGCTTAGATAATGGAGGAAGTATGGCTATTGGGCGGTAGTTTGAGTAGTCATAGGAGTGGCCACCTTTATGTAGGGGAATGATGAAGGATATCTTCCAGAGTTGAGGGACATATGCTTTTTGAATGGACCAATTAATAAGGATTGAGACTGGATAGGCCAGTGAGTCAGCTGCCATTTTTAGAAAGTTAGCAGGTATACCATCTGCGGCTAAAGTGGTAGGTTTTAAGTTTAGAAGGAGTTTTTTAATTTTGGTTGTAGGAACAGGTGAGAGAATGAAGGGAGGTATGTAATTTGTTGTTGTAGTACTGTTTCTTGGTGAGTTTGCATTTTTAGTTATGGTAGTGGAATTGTTTTTGGATAATTGGGTGGACAGGGTCTGTATTGAGTTTATGAAGTGTTGGTTAAATTGGGTGGCGATGTCATAATTATTGTTAATTGGAGAGGTGGGGGTAGAGGTTGTTGTTTTACCAGGTTTTAATAGGGAGTTAATGGAATGCCAGAATTTTGGAGGGTTTTTGGAACGTTTGTTTTGGAGATTTAAAAAGTAGTTTTGCTTATCTAGTTTGGTTTGTGTTTTGACTAGATTCCTTAGATGTCTATAGTCTATGATGTAGATGTCTATGGCCTGGTTAGAACTATCTTTTTTCCATGTCTTCCAGGACTTGTCCTTAGCTTTAAGTAGGGCTCTAGTATCCCTATGTAGCCATGGGGCATAATTTCCTTTGGCTTTTATTTTTCTAATAGGAGCAATAGAATTGAGAACATTGCTAAACACATTGTTGAAATAGTCAACTGCTTTGTCTAGATCTAGGGCTAGTAGAGGTTTCCAGTTACATTTTTTAAGATGTCATTTAGGTCATTTTGGTTGACCTTGTGGACATCCCTAATCTGTCTGTAAATGATGGGGTTTGAGTTAGTAGTACGTTTCCTTAGAATGAAAATGGGGTGATGGTCACTTAGACCATCTGGAAGGCATCCTATCTGGCAGTTTTGTCTGGGGTTGTTCACTAGTGTCCAATCAATTATGGATTGTTTGTGGGATTTGTTATCTATTCTGGTGGGTTCATGAATAAGTGGAGTAAATCCATAAAGGTTGATGTATGCTTCTTCTTATTCAGAAAATGCATGTTGTTGCAGTTCCTGTTGCTCTGTGTTTATGTAGCAATGCTTTAATTACCATCAGGTAAGCTTGTCTGAGATTGTAAGATGTAAGTAAGCTTTAATAAGCATACTGTTTAAAGAATTACTAACATTGAAAGCCTTTTTGTTGTTGCCATGCAGAGAATATTTACATAACTAGATAATGTATAGACCTTGGGTATTGAAATGCATATGACAGTATTTGTAATAAAGGACAGGATTATAGTATTTTCAGAAGCGCATTACATTTATTCGAGACTTGCAGTCATCTTTGCATATTTTGCCCGTAAACTAAATAGAATCCTAATCTATCATGTGTGGTCCATAACCTGTGCAGTAATCCTTTAAGCAATTTATATTGAGCTTGTTTTTGTTTGCTGTTCATTTTTTACTTTGATCATGTTTTCCCCATGGAACAACTAGATAGTTGTTGTCAGGCATCAGGTTCTTTTTTGGATAAGAAACATTTTTACAAGTAGGGGTATTACAGAGATTGCTACTTTCAGCATGTTACTTGGTACTTTTATAAAGCTGAATATAAGTTATAATTAGAAGGGCAGTGTAAGGAGAAGTGTTTTGAGTTGAGTGCTGCTTGTTTATTTATACTTGATTTTGACTGGCATTCCAGTAATGTATTTAAAAAATTAATTTTTCCTGCTTCACAACCTTCTTGTTTCCATCTAGATATTAAGTAAGCTGTCATGTAGCCAATGCACTGAAATATTTTTTCTTCTACAATTCATTTTGTCTTGATTGGACTCTCATAATGACGGTTTGGCACTCAGGGCAGCATATTTAATTAAAGTCCCAGTTTTTGTGTTTTTTAGCATAGTTCCACCCTTCCCATTGGCCCCATCCATTCAACTGTCTCCTGTAGCCCCCCCCTTTGATTTGAAGTCACCAGCCGCCACTGATCAAGGGTGTAGATACTAAATAATATTCTGAAATTCTAAGTACAAAGCAATAACATGACCATGCATTAGCTATCACCCTGATATTTAGCCTCCTGTAAATATAGTTTATTTATGTTATGGGAATCATTACTTCTGTTGCAGGGACACACTACAATTTGGTCATATGCCACCTTGTGTTTATTCAAGCAAGGCTATATGTTTCTCAGTATGTCATTGAGTTAGTTTGTAGGACTAAAATTAAAATAATATCACCTGAAACCAGGCCCTGTCCTTTCATCACAAAAATGTTGATATGCTACATGGCACAGCTTTCCAGCATTTTATTCTAAATCTGTTTGTTTGCTTGTTTGTTTATTTATTTATTTATTTATTTTTTGCATTGATTGATTGATTGATTGATTGATTGATTGATTGATTTATTTATTAATAGGATCATAGGAGGTTACTATGCTAATGGCCCTAGAGCCTTTTTCAGCCTAGCCATTCATGCCTCAAATGTCCCAGTTATCAATGCCCATGGGCTAGAATGGCTTTAGTATATGTGTGTAACTTGGGACATCTACAAACCTGCCATGCCCTTAAGGGCCACAGGTGACAAGCCGTGCGTGAATTTGAAGTCTCCCATCCATTGGTCCAAATTGTGTTTGAATAGGCTTTGGGAAGAACTCTGTTTCACATGAATGGGGAGTCTCTTCCATAAAAGGGGTAATCTCTGATGCACATAATTATCCCTCCAACATGTTTTGTTTATGTCACAGATGAGGTTTAGAGCCTTAGATTCTGTAATTCGAGTGCTATTTGTTTTGCAGATATGTAGCAGGTCCATCAGGACTGGATCGGAGAATGCCTTGTAGGTTAGGCATAGACCAACCCTGAGTAGTCTGTAGGAGACTGAGTACAGGGACAGTGTTTTGAGGTGTTCTGAATAGGATATATTATTTAAACCCTTTGTTGTTTTGGTGATGGACCTCTGTAGCTGCTCCAGTTGTTGCAAATGTCTGGTCGTGTACATGTTGAAGGGTGCATTGAACTGAATTATTGGTCTAATGAGGGCTGAATATAGTGGGATTATGATCTCCTTAGACCCAGATGCCATGCCCTTACTTATAAGTTGTGCCACATAGAAGGATTTTCTCACTATCATGGACACATGGTTATCAAAGTGCAGGTTACTGTCAACTTGAGTGCCCAAGTCCTTTATTACTGGGTCTACTCTTAGGTGAGTGTTATCGATGTTGTAATTAGCAGGGGTCAACTCCCCAAAATATATAACTATGCATTTTTTGCATTGAGTTTTAGGCTGTGATTCTAGCGCCAGTTATTTACCTCTACATTTACCTTGACTTCAGAGAAGTATATTTCAAACAAGAGTGGTCCCAGTACTGAATCCTGTGGGACACCACTAGTAGCATGCCTCTTGGTGAAGGTGGATCCCCCCCCCAACTTCGTGTGTCCTATCTATGAGCCATTTGACTATCCATCAGGTGACATAGGGATTTATGCCTAAATTTGTGAGTTTGTTTATAACATCTGAGTGAGGTATTGTGTCATATGCCTTTGCCAGGTCAAAGTAGGCAGTATGTACCATTTTGCCCTCATCCTTGTCTCTAGTGACCTTCTCAAAGAAGTCCACCGAGTTTAGTAGGCATGACCTGCCCCTGACAAAACTGAACTGAGATGGATCCAGTGTTTGAAGATTTCCTATGTCTTTGTTTATCAGGTCCACAATAATTTTTTCCATGATCTTGCATATAAGACTACGTGAAACTTATGCTGTAGTTCCCTGTTCTGTTGAAGGTCTGCATTTGTGTACAAGGATGACAGTTACAGTACTCTATTCCAAAAGGCTGAAGCCTGTCTGGAGGCTGTAGTTGAATAGAGATTCTAGTGGGCCTGACAGGTCATGTTTCAAGCTATTTAGGAAGCACCTGGGATATTATCAGGACTCATTGATGCAATGTTTTTAGCTCTAGAGAGTGCAGTGAGGGCCTGTTCTTTAATGATAGCTGGGGGAGAAATGGTAGAGGGTATTTAATTTATCAGCCATCATATTTTCTATATCCCTCAGTTGGTATAGGAAGTTCCATTTACTATTAGTTCAGTACACTGTTGGATGTCCCCTTTAAAGTTGCGTACATAACTGAAAAAATGTCTTATGGTTATCCTTAGCCTGGGAGACTAGTTTTGCCTCAAAGTTGGCTTTGGCTGACCTGATTAGTCTCGTGAGTTGCTTGTTGAAACTGATGAGGGATTTTTGTTTGTCTTTTGGGCATTGCCCTTACTATGTTTAGACAGAATTTTCTTTCTTTTGTTGTGCAACCTATTTTTACTGGGGGTCCACCAAGAAGGCTTGTTTTTGGAGTTTGTTCTAAGTTTATTTCAGTTTGAAACTGCTGTGTCCTTACACTGCAGTTCTAATTATAATTTATATTCAGCTTTATAAAAGTACCAAGTAACATGCTGAAAGTAGTAATCTCTGTGATACCCCTACTTGTAAAAATGTTTCTTATCCAAAAAAGACCTGCTGCCTGACAACAACTATCTAGTTGTTCCATGGGGAAAACATGATCAAAGTAAAAAATGAACAGCAAACAAAAACAAGCTCAATATAAATTGCTTAAAGGATTACTGCACAGGTTATGGACCACACATGATAGATTAGGATTCTGTTTAGCTTACGGGCAAAATCTGCAAAGATGACTGCAAGTCTCGAACAAATGTAATGAGCTTCTGCAGTTATTCATATGCTTGTGTGGGGTTTCCATAAGCACTTCTGTATAGGTTACCGTATTCTCTGAATTTGGGGGGACTTGGAATTTAGCTATGCCTTCACGTAAGAGAAGGTAGTTAGCCTTGGAAAAGATCTTAAAGGTTCTGTGGTTTGCTGAGAGCTCAGGTTTCATATTTATTTCAAGGGTTACAGCTTTGTGACCAGTGAGAACATTACACAAGTGGGGGTGCAACATTCTTTCATGTTTATGAGTAACAGATCTAGGATATTTGCATCCTAGTAGTTGTGCAGATTAGCTGTTCAAGGTTGTTTGCATTGAAAAAATACAAGAATATTTGAGCCTGCATGTTAGTGGTTGTGTATGTACCCTAGTTTATGGTGGGATAGCTGAAATCACCTATGAATATGGCTTTGGGCTGAATTGTGAGTGATTCCAGTACATTCAGGTATGTGGTATGATTATCCTGGGTCATATACAGGAACCTATAGCTATCAAGGATATGGCACTGGATTTTACCTAAGCTTAATTAGACGTGGAGTAGCTCAAGAATGTCATATTGTTTGACCAGCCTTAAGGTGCACTTACTTTTTATGTAGATTGATAGACCTCCACTGCTTGTCCCTTCATGTGCAGTAGCCAGTCTAAATGTGTGGAAGGCATTATAGCCTTTTACTGCAGGGTGCCTTTCATGCTTTAAACATGTCTCACTAACTGCACAAATGTCAGCACTCTCAAGGGGCAGCAGCACTTCCAGGGAGTGGAGCTTCTTGTTGAGACTGTTAGCATTCAGCAGTAATACATTTAGTTTAGCTTTCATCAAATTTGCCATGTTGGAAGATTTATCAGATTGGCATTGTCTAAAAAGGCACTATAGGGGTGGATAATGTTTTGGCCAAAGCCTGAAAGCCCTGGCAAAGCAGTTTGGCCTATTGACATGTCTTCCCAAGGTGATAAATATTAGACCCCCTTAAAAATGACACCAGTAAATAAGCCAATTGTTAAAGTCAATCATCTTCTGTTTATAGTGTGGTGTCATCCTTGAAGAAGGTAGAATGCTGCTCATTGCTAGTCTCATACCTGTCTGGGACACATAATCTGAAAGCTCAATCACATCTGTCTTCATATAGTCCAACGGTGTACATCTCAGGTGATTAACACCCACATGGACTATGACAGAGTCATACTGGTACCTGTGTTTCAGTGTCCTGAGTGCATCTGTGATCTGTTGGATCCTTTCCCCTGATACTGATAGGCAACTGACTGTGACTGTCTCCTTGCTCAGCCTGGTGAGGGGAACATTAGTGTGCCTCACAAGAGACTCTCCAATAGCCAATATAGCGGGTTGTGTGGCAGTTTGCTTTGAGGGCTTAAAGGTTAAGACATCGTGAGATGTGGCTGTATATGTCCTGGGGAGTACTGTCTTTGTAGAGTGCTTGGGAAGTTGTTTAAGGCAGTATATGCAAGGCCTTTGAGGCTTGGATAGATTGCATTTAAGAGGCTCAGCATATGTGAGTTTGTGCTTCTGATCCATGGTAAGTATAGTGTGTGTGTTACTGGCAAGCTGTTTGGAGGTATCAGTAACTGTATGTGAAAGCTTTGCCTCCAAAGACATAATGTAATTACATCTCTCACATACTGTGTAAGTCTGCTTAAAAAATCAGGTGGTTGTCATTAAACAGTTGCAGGTTATAGGATCATTAGCAGTGGACTTTAATGATCTCTTCAGAGCAGAATGACTAAGAAAAATTTTTTTTTATATTAGTGTATTACTTCGCCATTCCTGAAAATGCTTAAATTACCATGGTGGTAGTATATTTTAGAGATATAGATGCTGGAGAAGAGATGACATATATGGAGGCCCATTATTAAGTTTCTATGATGTTTTTTATTATGACGTTTTCTTATTGTATTTTTGTGAATTTTATTTATTCCCATTAGAAAGTTTTGCATCTCATTTTTGCATGAATTAAAGTTTTATTCTAGGTACATGTAACAGTACTAATCAAAATGTTATAACCTGTTGAAACCACAAATACGGAAGGCACAAAGGACCCGCAAGCCACTGGAACCTTAACACTGATTTATTTATGCAATAAAAAAGGTTTTCGCTTCTCTGTATAACGGAAGCTTCTTCAGAGTAAAATGCTCACAAGGCGCCAAAACTTGTGAAGCATTTAAATAACAAACAAGCAAGCACGTCACTTCCTAGAAGTACATACACAATACCTTGATTTCAATCATCACAGTAATGATCTATACATCATAATTTTAAAATTTAAAATGTAAAGTACAACACTGTAACACCTAAAATAATTAGTTATAATACATAACGTGCCATAAAATCATTAAAACTGATTCTTAATGTCAGTATTTCAAGTGTTTGTGAAATAAATTTTGAAATCAACATCACATCCACAAGCGTGAGTTAATATAAACAAGTTAAGGGTACCTAATTTATTCTCCTTTTACCTATTTTTAAGTAAAATAAAATAAAATAAAAGATAGGTATAGGAAACAAATATACCTTTCCCCTTAACTGATAATAAAAAAGAGGGTACTCAAAGAGGGTATTTTTCATAATAATATGCTATTCGAGTTACCCATTACCTTGACTAACAATAACACTTTTATTGAAAATTAAAAATTAAAAATATTATTGCTTAAAGGGTACCACATACTATAGTTTGTATTACTAAACTCCTAGCAAAAGTGCAATATGTTAATCATCTCCTAAGGTAAGATTTATATTTTAAAACTGGAGCGATGTTACAGCTCTCGTTTAAACCGGGAACATTAAAGGCATCTAATCTAAGTTGCCACTCTAGTTCCCGGTTTTCTAAGAGTAGAGAAGTAGGGCCGCCTCTGATGGTAGCTTGAACATTGTCAATACCCATAAATAAGAAACTATGCCCTGGGTTTTTTGTCACATGCTTAGCAAGGGCATTTTCTAGTTTCCCATTTTTGATCGCATAACTGTGCTGGTAAATGCGATCTCTGAGTTTTCTATCTGTTTTTCCAACGTAGAAGCTTGGGCAGCAAACACAGCTAGCTATATAAATCACTGACCTAGTTTCGCAATTAATCCTGTGTTTAATGTCATATTTTATTCCTTTGATGCAAAATGTACTACCTGTACGAATAGTTTTGCACCAATTACATGTCCCACAAGGAAAGGAACCTGTGGTTCTGTTAAACGAATTCTGTTCCGGATCCTTTTGTAACAACTCTTTAATGTTAGTTCCCCTCTTAAAAACAATTCTTGGTCTTTGTCCAAGTCTCTCAGCTGCAAAAGTGTTGTTAAGAATGAAGTACCAGTTTTTATAAATAATCCCTGTGATAAATTTTGAATCACTATTAAATGTAGTAATGAAACTGGAAGATGGAAAATTAAACAGTTCACTATTTTCAACATTATCTGGGCTAGCACCACTGCTCAGGTTGATGTTATTTTCTTGTACATCCAAAAGTTCAGAACAAAGCAAAGGTTGAAAGAAACCAGTACTCCTCTTATATGTGACTTCCTGAATAAGTTCATCAATTAAATTTCTAGGGTAACCTCTGTTGATAAACATATTTTCCAACAGTGTACACTCAATAGTAAAATCATTCAAATCACTACACATTTTGACAGCCCTCACTAATTGTCCTTTGACAATTGCTCTTTTCTGTTTGTGGGGGTGAGAGCTTGAAAAATGGAGGAATGAATTAACATATGTTTCTTTCCTAAAAATCTTAGATTTGAATCTAGAGTGTACTCTGTCTTTAGTCAATTTTACGTCTAAATAATCAATTTCATCACAAGAAAAATGGTGGGTAAATTTTAGGAAATTAGTTGTATCATTGATATATTCAATGAAGTCCAATGCAACCTGTTGGTCCCCTTTTAAAAGAATAAACACATCGTCGAGAAACCGAGTGTAATAACAAATCTGTTGTTTCCATTGCTCATTTCCGAATATGTGACATCTTTCCCAGTGGGCCATGACCATATTGGCCACACTGGCCCCACATGGGGAGCCCATGGCTACCCCTTGTTTCTGGACATAGAATTCCTTTTCAAAAAGGAAAAGGTTCGTAGTAAGTACAATGTCCAATAATTCCAAGGTGTTATCTATCTCAACCTTAGGCGCTTTTAATTCCATCAAAAGTAACCCGATTCTCTCTATTGCCTCACTATGGGGAATAGATGTATACAGGTCAGTTACATCAATGGTAAGGAAGTTGTAGGACTCATCATACCTGATGTTATTGATGTTTGCTAAAAAAGTCCAGGAATCTTTGCAAATGCTGGGAATAAGTTTTATATATTTACCAAGCAGGTTGTCTATGTATTTTGCACATGGATAAGTAATAGAACTTCTCCCATCAACCAGGGCTCTGAATGGTGGATTCCTAAGGTTTTTATGAACCTTAGGGATTCCAAACATTACTGGAACCCTAGGTTGTGAGATATCTATGTAGTTATACGTATCCATGTCTATCCTACCGTTAATGAAAAGATCCCTAAAATACCCCCTAATTCTGTTCACAGTTCCATTCAGAATATTAAGGGAAGCGGATTCATAAGCAGGGGAGTCTAGAACTGTTAGCATTCTCTGTATGTAGTCAGAGTTCTCAAAAATGGCTAAGCCACCCCCTTTATCCGGTTTGATTACTCTAACCGGAGAGTCACGTAAGTGGTTGAGTGCTTGTGTTTGTTCTTTTGTGATGTTAAATATGCTACGTGTAGAATTCAACCTAGCAATGTTCCTGATATCCAATTCACATGCATTTTCGAAAATTCTCAACACTACATGTATTGGAGGATTAAAAACACTGCTAAGTTTTAAAACATTGTTAACACTATTAACATTGTTGCTCATGTCATTGAATAACAATTTCAAGTTGAGTTTTCGTACGTAGCATTTCAATTCAATAAGCAGTTTAACAACATCACAATGTCTAGTAGGCACAAACGTGTTCCCCAGAGCTAGCAATTCTACCAGTTCTGGTTCAAGTTCCAAGCTTGAAAAATTATAAATGGTGAAATCACCTTTTGAGTTGTGTATTATCTGTGGGAACTCGGTATTATTTGAACAAACAATTATCTGTTCCAGTTCTTCGTCTTCGCCCCCCGTTGTTGGTTGTTCCGGTTCCCTAAAAAATTACTCTGTGACTGCTTTGAGCCTGAATTCACAGTCACATTCGTAGGTACTTCATTAGTCATCGCTGATTGTCCAGGTTTATTTCGGTTTCTATTGCTTCTCCTAGGGCCATTATCTTTTTCTACCCTATCACAGACAGTGCCTGCTAACACCTGCTCGCCTTCTCCTTCATTGTCATGCTCTTTGTCGGTGCACTCATTTGATTCCCCTTGTCTCGCTATAAGTTTAGGATAGGCTCTGTCATTCTGATAAGTAGCCCTATCACGAGACAGTTTTTTAGATTTGTTGTTTTTTAACTTAGTCATGAGGGAGTCAATGCTTGAAAATATGCGATTATAGTCGTACTTGAATTTAGAGAAATTAATATCAAATTTTATTTCTCTGTCAAGGAGATTTATCTCTTGCATCAATTCATCAACATATTTAGAATAATGTTTAATAATTAGTTCAATTAATTGGACCCCCTGCATTTGGAAAAGCAGTTGTAAATCACCAAGAAAGGCAGTCCCTGGAATCAAGTTTGAAGGAGAAAAATTGTTCCTTAAGCCCTTAGGCACAATGTTCTCACTAAGGCACTGTTTAAAATAGGCTGTCTCCAATTGCAGCTTCCTTAGTTTTAAAATTTTATTGTCTAAGGTTTTGAGCTTATCGTTAATGTCTACAACACTCTTATTGTTAGAGCCGTCACTTGACACCGGCATATCATCTCCAAACGGTTTTAAAAAAACAAAGAAATCACCTGTATTCTTCATCCATTCGGACAAAGATGATGTGCCCATAAGTGTACCTTCCTGGTTGTTGTGCTCAGGCAAAGTAGACGGCATTGTATTGCTTACATCCTTTTGTGTGTTGAAGATAGGAAAGGAGCGGACAGGCTGAGCCGCTGGCAAGGAACACGTCCCCGTGTTTCCTGCACGCTCCGTGACTGTCCCGTTACAGTTGGTATCTACATTGCTTCGAACTAACTGGAAATTCTTCTTTTCGATAGCATCAAGTCTCAAATTGAGAGAATCCAATCTCTGGGACACAGTCAACAGTAACGCCGCAATATCATTGTTACTGTTAGTTTCCGAACCGAAAATGTTCGGACTAGCGGGACTGAGAGGGCTTTCCGAAGACATGAAACAGACTTTAAATCAAAAATAAGACGTAAACTGTTGAAACCACAAATACGGAAGGCACAAAGGACCCGCAAGCCACTGGAACCTTAACACTGATTTATTTATGCAATAAAAAAGGTTTTCGCTTCTCTGTATAACGGAAGCTTCTTCAGAGTAAAATGCTCACAAGGCGCCAAAACTTGTGAAGCATTTAAATAACAAACAAGCAAGCACGTCACTTCCTAGAAGTACATACACAATACCTTGATTTCAATCATCACAGTAATGATCTATACATCATAATTTTAAAATTTAAAATGTAAAGTACAACACTGTAACACCTAAAATAATTAGTTATAATACATAACGTGCCATAAAATCATTAAAACTGATTCTTAATGTCAGTATTTCAAGTGTTTGTGAAATAAATTTTGAAATCAACATCACATCCACAAGCGTGAGTTAATATAAACAAGTTAAGGGTACCTAATTTATTCTCCTTTTACCTATTTTTAAGTAAAATAAAATAAAATAAAAGATAGGTATAGGAAACAAATATACCTTTCCCCTTAACTGATAATAAAAAAGAGGGTACTCAAAGAGGGTATTTTTCATAATAATATGCTATTCGAGTTACCCATTACCTTGACTAACAATAACACTTTTATTGAAAATTAAAAATTAAAAATATTATTGCTTAAAGGGTACCACATACTATAGTTTGTATTACTAAACTCCTAGCAAAAGTGCAATATGTTAATCATCTCCTAAGGTAAGATTTATATTTTAAAACTGGAGCGATGTTACAGCTCTCGTTTAAACCGGGAACATTAAAGGCATCTAATCTAAGTTGCCACTCTAGTTCCCGGTTTTCTAAGAGTAGAGAAGTAGGGCCGCCTCTGATGGTAGCTTGAACATTGTCAATACCCATAAATAAGAAACTATGCCCTGGGTTTTTTGTCACATGCTTAGCAAGGGCATTTTCTAGTTTCCCATTTTTGATCGCATAACTGTGCTGGTAAATGCGATCTCTGAGTTTTCTATCTGTTTTCCAACGTAGAAGCTTGGGCAGCAAACACAGCTAGCTATATAAATCACTGACCTAGTTTCGCAATTAATCCTGTGTTTAATGTCATATTTTATTCCTTTGATGCAAAATGTACTACCTGTACGAATAGTTTTGCACCAATTACATGTCCCACAAGGAAAGGAACCTGTGGTTCTGTTAAACGAATTCTGTTCCGGATCCTTTTGTAACAACTCTTTAATGTTAGTTCCCCTCTTAAAAACAATTCTTGGTCTTTGTCCAAGTCTCTCAGCTGCAAAAGTGTTGTTAAGAATGAAGTACCAGAGAAGTATATTTCAAACAAGAGTGGTCCCAGTACTGAATCCTGTGGGACACCACTAGTAGCATGCCTCTTGGTGAAGGTGGATCCCCCCCCCAACTTCGTGTGTCCTATCTATGAGCCATTTGACTATCCATCAGGTGACATAGGGATTTATGCCTAAATTTGTGAGTTGGTTTATAACATCTGAGTGAGGTATTGTGTCATATGCCTTTGCCAGGTCAAAGTAGGCAGTATGTACCATTTTGCCCTCATCCTTGTCTATAGTGACCTTCTCAAAGAAGTCCACCGAGTTTAGTAGGCATGACCTGCCCCTGACAAAACTGAACTGAGATGGATCCAGTGTTTGAAGATTTCCTATGTCTTTGTTTATCTGGTCCACAATAATTTTTACCATGATCTTGCATATAAAGCTACGTGAAACTTATGCTGTAGTTCCCTGTTCTGTTGAAGGTCTGCATTTGTGTACAAGGATGACAGTTACAGTAGTCTATTCCAAAAGGCTGAAGCCTGTCTGGAGGCTGTAGTTGAATAGAGATTCTAGTGGGCCTGACAGGTCATATTTCAAGCCATTTAGTAAGCACCTGGGATATTATCAGGACTCATTGATGCAGTGTTTTTAGCTCTGGAGTGCAGTGAGGACCTGTTCTTTAATGATAGCTGGGGGAGAAATAGTAGAGGGTATTTAATTTATCAGCCATCATATTTTCTATATCCCTCAGTTGGTATAGGAAGTTCCATTTACTATTAGTTCAGTACACTGTTGGATGTTCCCTTTAAAGTTGCGTACATAACTGAAAAATGTCTTATGGTTATCCTTAGCCTGGGAGACTAGTTTTGCCTCAAAGTTGGCTTTGGCTGACTTGATTAGACTAGTGAGTTGCTTGTTCAAACTGATGAGGGATTTTTGTTTGTCTTTTGGGCATAGCCCTTACTATGTTTAGACAGAATTTTCTTTCTTTTGTTGTGCACCTATTTTTACTGGGGGTCCACCAAGAAGGCTTGTTTTTGGAGTTTGTTCTAAGTTTATTTCAGTTTGAAACGGCTGTGTCCTTACACTGCAGTTCTAATTATAATGTATATTCAGCTTTATAAAAGTACCAAGTAACATGCTGAAAGTAGCAATCTCTGTGATACCCCTACTTGTAAAAATGTTTCTTATCCAAAAAAGACCTGCTGCCTGACAACAACTATCTAGTTGTTCCATGGGGAAAACATGATCAAAGTAAAAAATGAACAGCAAACAAAAACAAGCTCAATATAAATTGCTTAAAGGATTACTGCACAGGTTATGGACCACACATGATAGATTAGGATTCTGTTTAGTTTATGGGCAAAATCTGCAAAGATGACTGCAAGTCTCAAACAAATGTAATGAGCTTCTGCAGTTATTCATATGCTTGTGCAGGGTTTCCATAAGCACTTCTGTATAGGTTACCGTGTTCTCTGAATTTGGGGGGACTTGGAATTTAGCTATGCCTTCATGTAAGAGAAGGTAGTTAGCCTTGGAAAAGATCTTAAAGGTTCTATGGTTTGCTGAGAGCTCAGGTTTTATATTTATTTCAAGGGTTACAGCTTTGTGACCAGTGAGAACATTACACAAGTGGGGGTGCAACATTCTTTTATATTTATGAGTAACAGATCTAAGATATTTGCATCCTAGTAGGTGTGCAGATTAGCTGTTCAAGGGTGTTTGCATTGAAAAAATACAAGAATATTTGAGCCTGCATGTTAGTGGTTGTGTATGTACCCTAGTTTATGGTGGGATAGCTGAAATCACCTATGAATATGGCTTTGGGCTGAATTGTGAGTGATTCCAGTACATTCAGGTATGTGGTATGATTATCCTGGGTCATATACAGGAACCTATAGCTAGCAAGGATATGGCACTGGATTTTACCTAAGCTTAATTAGACGTGGAGTAGCTCAAGAATGTCATATTGTTTGACCAGCCTTAAGGTGCACTTACTTTTTATGTAGATTGATAGACCTCCACTGCTTGTCCCTTCATGTGCAGTAGCCAGTCTAAATGTGTGGAAGGCATTATAGCCTTTTACTGCAGGGTGCCTTTCATGCTTTAAACATGTCTCACTAACTGCACAAATGTCAGCACTCTCAAGGGGCAGCAGCACTTCCAGGGAGTGGAGCTTCTTGTTGAGACTGTTAGCATTCAGCAGTAATACATTTAGTTTAGCTTTCATCAAATTTGCCATGTTGGAAGATTTATCAGATTGGCATTGTCTAAAAAGGCACTATAGGGGTGGATAATGTTTTGGCCAAAGCCTGAAAGCCCTGGCAAAGCAGTTTGGCCTATTGACATGTCTTCCCAAGGTGATAAATATTAGACCCCCTTAAAAATGACACCAGTAAATAAGCCAATTGTTAAAGTCAATCATCTTCTGTTTATAGTGTGGTGTCATCCTTGAAGAAGGTAGAATGCTGCTCATTGCTAGTCTCATACCTGTCTGGGACACATAATCTGAAAGCTCAATCACATCTGTCTTCATATAGTCCAACGGTGTACATCTCAGGTGATTAACACCCACATGGAGTATGACAGAGTCATACTGGTACCTGTGTTTCAGTGTCCTGAGTGCATCTGTGATCTGTTGGATCCTTGCCCCTGATAGGCAACTGACTGTGACTGTCTCCTTGCTCAGCCTGGTGAGGGGAACATTAGTGTGCCTCACAAGAGACTCTCCAATAGCCAATATAGTGGGTTGTGTGGCAGTTTGCTTTGAGGGCTTAAAGGTTAAGACATTGTGAGATGTGGCTGTATATGTCCTGGGGAGTACTGTCTTTGTAGAGTGCTTGGGAAGTTGTTGAAGGCAGTATATGCAAGGCCTTTGAGGCTTGGATAGATTGCATTTAAGAGGCTCAGCATATGTGAGTTTGTGCTTCTGATCCATGGTAAGTATAGTGTGTGTGTGTTACTGGCAACCTGTTTGGAGGTATCAGTAACTGTATGTGAAAGCTTTGCCTCCAAAGACATAATGTAATTACATCTCTCACATACTGTGTAAGTCTGCTTCAAAAATCAGGTGGTTGTCATTAAACAGTTGCAGGTTATAGGATCATTAGCAGTGGACTTTAATGATCTCTTCAGAGCAGAATGACTAAGAAAAATGTTTTTTTTTTTATATATTAATGTATTACTTTGCCATTCCTGAAAATGCTTAAATTACCATGGTGGTAGTATATTTTAGAGATATAGATGCTGGGGAAGAGACGACATATATGGAGGCCCATTATTATTAAGTTTCTATGATGTTTTTTATTATGACGTTTTCTTATTGTATTTTTGTGAATTTTATTTATTCCCATTAGAAAGTTTTGCATCTCATTTTTGCATGAATTAAAGTTTTATTCTAGGTACATGTAACAGTACTAATCAAAATGTTATAACCTAATTACTCTAAGACAGGGTAGTCTTAACTAGTAACGTAATGGTAGGGAAGAGGCATCCATACTGAGGTCTGAGAAGTCAAACACTTAGCAAGATGATGCATTCATTATTCCTAAACATTTGTTCTAAATGTAAATCAGAATTTGTAGTATATTAGCTTATTTATAAGGGCTGCAGCCATCAAATGATTTCCCCAGTTTCATTGTTACATACTAGCTGTTTTCTGACCTTTTATGACATGTTGTAATAAACAGCATGATGAATAAGGACTGACCATTTTCAGCCTATTATGAAACTTGAGTCTATATTAGAACATCGAAAGTTTAATGGTTCGAATCACTAAAGGTCAAGCTTTAATGATCGAACCATTAAAACTTCAAATGTTCAGAAAAAATAAATTAAAGCAAAAAAAGAAAATCTAAAGGGTGTAGGCAGGAAAGCAAGCCCCCCTGCACCCCCACCCCCTACTCCTTAAATATACCAACTCCAAGACCGCACTACATTGAAGTAAATGGAAATCTCCCCTTATGGAGATTTCTGTTTACCCGTTCGACATTCTGCATTTTCGCTATTCTCGTGTCGACAATGTCGAATTTGACATTGTCGGCTTTCGAGAATATAATAGGTAACCATGAAACTCCCCTGCCTTGCAATGCTGCCAGTAATTCTGTTCTAGTAAATTTATTATTAAATGATTATCCAGTTAGGGACTTTTCCAGTCATCTTCTTAATCCTCTTACTCCCTTTCATTCTCATTCAGTATACACCAAGCTAAATTGCCAGCTGTTCTCATTTTATGAAAAGCTGCATACACTCCTACACATGACAAAACTCAACTTAACTCCCCGACCTCCTATAATCTCCCAACCTCAAACTTTATCTCCCCATATATAATACATTTTAACCCACTGTCTGGTATTCCAAACCACTTAGCTCTCCTTCTTAATCAAACCTAAAAACTTCTGCAGAATAACCAAGAAACCTGAGAATGTATAGTATGCCACACTTCTTCATCTCAAAAGGGAAAGAGGCAATTAAATTATTTAATGTACTGGGATTTCCGGAGGGATACATAGATGATATAGATACTGTGTTGCATAAGTCTCATAATTATTGTGAGCTAAGAGGTCTGCCACATATTCATTTATTTGCTCTTCATAAGTGCAGAAGGTTCCACAGAAAATAACAATGCTTATATTACTGAATTAAAGAACCAAGCAACAAACTATGAATTTGATAAGATATTCAGTTCACTGATATTATGAAAACTGAAAACATAATATGAGATTTGACAAATAATAGGCAGGTTGCTATGAAAAGATTTAACTTTTAATTAAACCAATACATGGATACAAAGCAAGTGGAGTTCCTTCAGTTCAAGAAGTAAAAATAAAAGTTTGAAGAGCACACATTTGTATGTTAAAGCAACAGAAAGAAATCTGGCAAAAACAAACGACAAAATGATCCACAAAAGAGCCATTAAAGACAGGAAAATGTGCAATAGATAAGACATGTGAACAATATGGTTGTAAGCATACTAAAGTACATTTTGTACTGGGACAGTTGCATAGGAGATGTCACAAAGTAAAAAAGTATGTAAAATATGAAAAGGAATCTGTAACCAAACCAAATACATTCAGTGGCAATGAGTCACAGAGATAATTTATTTCTGGGTGCAATAAGTACTGAAGGAACATAAACATAGCCAAAATACAGCACAAAGAATTTGAAACAAGACTAATAATCTGAGTTCTGTACAGAGAAGGACAAAATCAATAAATAACAGTGTTTTTTTATTGATCATTTTCTCCTTATTGCCTGCCAGCCATCAGATTCATCTGGTAATCTCAGTGTGAAACCGGACAGCCACCATTCAGGTATTCAGTGGGATATTTCTTCTGTTTTAGGTACCCTAGCCCAGAGAGTTGCCCTTGCTGCATGCTTCATACCAGATCATGGGAGTGCAATTTCGGACCTGTTGGAGCTCATATGCTTCCACACATATAATTACCATTACTACAACACCAAACAGTGCTTGACAATTACTGTGTGTGCCTCTAACTGGAATGATCATGATGCAATCTCCAAACCTGTTACTAGAATTATCAGTGCTACCACATCTGTCAAAGTCCCTCTCCCTTAAGATGGATCACATGTCATCCATTCACTTCCACCCTTCCAAGCCACCTCCTAGTTACAGAGTTGCTATATTTTCTTATTTTACTTCTGAAGACTTAAATTTTGAAGAAGTCTGAGCAGTTATAAGATGTCTGGGCATGTCAGAATAGCTTTTAAAAGTTTATACTGAATATGTCTGAAACGTGTACCATTAAAAAGTTGTTGAACAATATGTGGCATGGTTAAAATGAGGAGAAAGAAAGTAGTTTTGAACTGCTCAGTCAGTTGCCACGAAAACACAAGCATTGAAGTTTTGTGAGACAAATAGACTATTTACCATACTAGTTCATGTCAGTCAAATTGGAAATGGTGCAGTGTCTATCCAGAATGATAAATCAGATGCCTGTGGTTCAACATAATTTACTACCTGGCAGAAAATATAGTCCAAATGAAACAGAGCTGTTAACAATTTATATGGCTATGAGAAGTTTTATCAATATAGGTATACAGTAAAAACAAACAGCCTAAAACAAGATAACCAAAAAAACAAAAAATGCCGTACTGGATGTCACTTGGACTGCAAACCAGGTTTAATGTTTAAAAACAATCAAGTGCTTTTATTCCATTCAATTAAAATAGGAACTTCTTCAGAAACAAAGTAGCAACTGTTCTGGTGGATTACATAATGTTAAAAGTTCCAAGCCCTATTTAATTTAAAGTGACAGTACTTATAGGTTCACAGGTTCATATGTGTGTACTACGCTAATGGCCCTGGAGCCTTTACAAACCTAGCCCATAGGATTACCCTGACATCATGCCACCCGACATTAGTTCCCAGTGCCTTTGTCAAGTAGAGCCACTGGAGTGATCCCCGGGGTGAATTTTCTATTTCCCATCCACTCATCAAGGTTTCTGTTGAAGAGGGTCAGTGAGGTGTTCTGTTTGACATGTATTGGAAGTCTATTCCATAGTAAGGGCAGTCTCTGGGTTATGAACCTGTCCCTCAAGCATGTTCTGTTGATTGTGGTAATGAGATTAAGGTCACTGGAGTGTGTGATGCAAAGGGATTGGGATTTCTTTAGATGTAGCATTTCTAACAGAGCTGGATCAGACATGGCTTTGTATGTCAAGCAGAGATTGCCTCTAAGTAGGCGGTATGAGACAGAGAATAGTTGGAGAGTTTTGAGTCTGTCCATATAGGACAAGTGTTTAAGGCCTAGGATCCTCTTTGTGAGGTACTTTTAAGGCCTCTCCAGTTGTTGCAAGTGTCTAGTGAGGTACATGCCAAATGAGGCATTGTACTCGATGATTGGCCTAATGAGGAAAGAGTAGAGGGAGACAATGACCTCTTTCTTCCTGGATGCAAAACCCTTAGTAATGAGATGTGCTGCATAGAAGGACTTTCTGACCACAGTGGCAATGTGGTGGTCAAAAGAGACGCTGCTGTCAACCTGTGTTCCCAGATCTCTTATAACACCTTCTGTGTTCAGTGGACTACCATCTATGTGGCAATTCATGGGAACTGGGTTTTTCCCAAAGGGGATGACGACACATTTTTTTGCATTGAGCTTAAGGTCATGGTTCTGACACCAGTCAGTGGTCTCAGTGAGGCCTTTCTGTAGGATGTCAACATCACCTGGGAAGTTAATAATAGCTCCCAACTTCCAATCGTCCATGAACTTTGTCAGCCAGACCCTTTGTGTTGGCCTGGACTTCAGAGAAGTAGATATCAAAGAGGAGAGGACCCAGGACCGAACACTGTGGGACTCCACGCTACTTTCACACTATGGGCTCTAGCTGTGAGCCACTTTGCAACCCACATAGTGATATAGGGGTTGATGCCTAGCTTAGTGAGTTTTTCTATGATTCCTGAATGGGGAATGGTATCAAACGCCTTGGCCAGATCAAGGTAGGCTATATGAACCACCTTGCCTTCATCCACAGCTCTGGTGACTGACTCAAAGAAGTCAACCAAGTTGAGCAGGCATGATCTACCCTTCACAAAGCCAAATTGTGTGGGATCCAGAGTTTGGCGATTCCCTATATCCTTGTTTATTAGGTCCATGATGATGCGTTCCATAGCTCTGCATATCAGACTCATCAGGCTAATGGGGCAATAGTTCCCAGGGTCTGTAGTTGCTCCTTCTTTGTGGAGAGGGATGATTGCAGCAGTGCACCATTTGGTAGGGACAAAGCCTGAGGTGAGGCTGTGAATGAACAGGGCACACAGGTGAGGTGCCAGTTCACTCTGTAGTTCATGTAGAACACACCCAGGGATATTGTCAGGTCCCATGGAAGCCGTATTCTTGGCCTTGGACAGTGCTGTTTTAACCTGTGCAGAAGTAATACCGGGTGCTTGGCAATCTTCTGGTATTGTGATTGGTCCTTTGGGGGGAGCAGTAAAGTTGGCACTGAATCTGTTGGCTAGTATATATATATATATATATATATATATATATATATATATATATATATATATATATATGTAAATGTTCGTTTGTTCAAAATCTTAAATCTCCGAAAGTTCTTCACCGAATGCTTTGAAATTTTCACACAATGTTGCATTCGAATACGCGCGTATTTTTATATACCTACTATTATATAGATGTCACACGTTGCATTCGAATACACGCGTGTTTTTATATACCTACTATGGATTCTATATATTTGTATACAAATATGCAATTTTATATGTTTTTGTTATAACTTTCTTCTTTTTCAGTGCAATCGATCTGCTTTAGTTCATTCAAAGAAGGCCTCGCAGAAGATCAAACTTAGGTCATCGTACTCACGGAGTGGAAGCAGTGCGATGAGTAATTGCAAATCAAACTGAGGAAGAACGGGCATCAGCGAATGAGCGAAACAGACAAAGAATGGCACAAATACGTGCCGAGAAAGCAGCAGAGCGATGTGCAGCCAGACTTGAGGATGCACTGTTGCGAGCACGGCGATCACGTTCTGCAGCTTCATATCTGCTTCGTTCTACACGATCGACACCAGCAGACGAAATAAATGCTTGCCTGAAATACTCTTCTTTGTGGCGACACGTAAAGACATTAAAATTAACTACAAATATGCCTATCCAGCTGCAAAACGATCGATCAGCTGAGATATTCTCACATCAATTGCTGGAAATTGGGAACGGAAAGGTGCCGGTTGATCTGACCTCAGGACGAATTTCATTGCCTCATAACTTCTGCAATTTAGTGACGTCAAAAGAAGAATTGGTTGAAAAAGTATTTCCCAATATTCAAACCAATTATAAGAATCACAACTGGCTAACTGAACGAGCTATTCTTGCAGCCAAGAACAAAGACGTCTATGAACTTAACAATATTATTCAGTCTAACATTCAAAGCGAGGCAGTCACATACAAGTTCGTCGACACTGTTGTGGAAGCAGATGAAGTGGTTAATTATCCAACAGAATTTTTGAATTCACTCGATCTGCCAGGGATGCCACCACACGTATTGCAATTGAAAATCGGCGTGCCAATTATCATGTTGCGAAATATCAACCAGCCAAAGCTTTGCAACGGCATGCGGCTTGCAGTAAAAAAATTAATGAGCAACGTCATAGAAGCAACAATCTTGACAGGACCTTTCAAAGGTGAAGATGTCCTCATTCTTCTCATTCCTATGATTCCACTGGATATGCCATTTCAATTTAAGAGATTGCAATTCCCAATTCGATTGGCGTTTGCAATCACCATCAACAAAGCTCAGGGCCAATCTTTAGAACTATGCGGTTTAGATCTACACACAGATTGCTTCTCACATGGACAATTATATGTTGCGTGTTCTAGAGTTGGCAAATCAGACAATCTCTATATCTGCACAGACGATGGAACAACAAAAAATATTGTATACCCACAAGCATTGTGAAATTAAACATATTAGAAACGTGCGCTTTCTCTTTTCTTTCTTTTCCATTTAACCAGACAGAGCCACAGTAACGCGTGGCCGGGTACAGCTATATATATATATATATATATATATATATATATATATATATATATATATGGATCTAGGACTATTGAACGAAAGTTCAATAGTCCCAATCCACAATCACTGAACACACTTTAGCGAAAGCGCTTTCAAAAAGCCGTTAAAGTGTTAAAAATACATTACATTTACATTTTTCAGGGGGGCAAGCCCCCCTGGACCCTCCACACATCCCCTACTTTAATATTCTCACTCCAAGGTTGCACTACAGTGGGGAAAAGGGAATTTTCCCTTATCCCCACTGTAGTGCGATCTCTGCAACAGGCATACTTACATGAAAGTGCTTCTTAAGTGAAAAGCACTTTCGCGCAAGTATGCCTGGCCGAATCGGTTTCGGTTATGTTGCTGTTTGGGGATCCATACGGATCCCATATATATATATATATATATATATATATATATATATATATATATATATATATTTATATATAAGTCTATATTGTCTTATTGGACGATGAAAAGAGTGAACGCTCTTTCATTTATACGATAATGTTGAAAGGAGAAAATAGTGAAGTCATGGACCATCGATTTTTTCCCAAGGGAAAAAAATCGGTGGGCCATCTTTGGGACTTTGCCATTTCCTCCACTATGGTGCAATTTCTGAGTTGGTATATTTAAGTAAGGGGTATGTGGGGGGGCACAGCCTCCCACATTGGGGGGGTGTGGTGGCCAAAGACCCCCACTTAATTTTGTGTTTAAACTTTTTTTTTTTTTACGGAGCAGTGAATTTTTTCCCTGGGAAAAAATTTGCTGTTCTGTGTGTTTGTGTTTTTGTGGTTTCGACATTATCGGTTCGATGAAAGAGCATTTACTCTTGTCATCGTCCGATAATGTGATATAGACACATTTATATCTATATATATATATATATATATATATATATATATATATATATATATATATATATATTTATTACTACTTGGTGTAACTTATTCTAAGCCTTTTAGTTTAAGCACTTGGGCTTTAGACCATTTGTTTTACATTAGGAAGGTATGTGGGCTGCACTGTGGTGGCAGGACAGGTAGCTTACATCCTTCTAAGTTGGGAACTGCTGATTGAGGGCTCAGTGTCTGTTATTCTAAAAGTGTATTAGTTCTGGTTTAAGCACCAGGGCTTCAGGCCAGTTATTTTACATTAAGAAGGTTCATGGTCTGCACTCTTGTGGGAG
The DNA here is from genome assembly GCF_019279795.1 of Protopterus annectens. Lineage (NCBI taxonomy): Eukaryota > Metazoa > Chordata > Ceratodontiformes > Protopteridae > Protopterus > Protopterus annectens. Next base: position 836,066,880 of record NC_056739.1, read on the forward strand.
AAGAGGCTGGACTCTGCCCTTCTGAGCTGGGAATTTCTGGTTAAAGGCTTATAGTGCCTGCATATTTGAACTATTTCTTACTGTAATTGGTACACCTTGTTTGCTGTAGCATAGACTAGATCCAGGCCTGCTGAATCTAGTTTTGTTTGTATGCTTGTTATTTCCTGAAAAGCTAATTCCACCTAAAACGCTGCTTTTCAGCTTCTGTGGATCCCTAGTGATATCTGCATTGCTTACTGTACTTATTTCCTTGTTTCACTTGAAAGAAAGTTACTGTTTGTCATTTTGCATTTAAGTTACCTGGCACTTGCTCACTAAAGCAATTATATAAGTCAGCACTAAAAATTAAAAGCACTACACCCTCACAAACTCCCTGAGTACTTTGCTCCCCATTGGCCATTTTTTTCAATTATAAAGAAATTCCCAATACTATTCTAGCATGTCCAAAGGTCAGTTGTCAATCTCCTCTCCAGTCCAGCTGGTGAATCTGGGAATCTTGAGGCAATGTTACAACTGCCTCATGTACACAGACAACCCTCTCCTCCTCCCAACAAATTCCAACACATGTGAGAGATGCAACCATATAGCCAAACTGGAGGCTAAGCTCTCTCAACTCAGTACTGGCTTAACCAGTCAGGAGGAGAAGGAAACCACACTCACTACAATTCCAGTCTCGCATAGACCTACCACGACAGCAAACCAAACACATAAACACACAAAAACATACTTGGAGGCTCTAAATAAAAATCTGACTAAGCAGCAGAGACCTCCAAAGCAGACACCCAAGCAACCGCTACCCCAAAACAAAACACGTGCAACACATAGCTCACAAAGCCAGTGTGCCGAACAGTCACAGCCCTTAAGGCTAAACAACACACCTGATACACTTGTAATAGGTGACTCTATCATCAGGCAAACTGACATCCCACTCACCAGGCTGAACAAGGAGAAGGTCACAGTGAGCTGCCTGTCGGGCGCTAGGATCCGCCACATAACACAAGCACTCAGGTCACTCCAAGGCAAGTACAAATATGACTCAGTCATTGTCCATGCTGGTGTGAATGACCTGAGACATACCTCCATGGACTACATGAAAAGAGACATAGAGGAGCTCTCTGAGCATGTAGCCCAGGCCGGTATGACCCTGACCTTGAGTAGCATCTTACCCTCACCAAGAATGATGCCACAGTATGAAGACAAGATTATCAATTTCAACAATTGGCTTAAGTATTGGTGTCATTCAAAGGGGATCCAGTGCCTGTCAGCCTGGGATGACATGCTCGACAAGCCACGATGCTTCGCTAGGGATGGCTTGCACCTGTCACCCCTGGGCTTTCGGATATTGGCAAAGGCTCTTGCTACCCCCATACGTATCACAAGGGATAAGAAACTAAGAGTAATGCTACTCAATGCCAGAAGTCTAATCCTCAAGATGCACGCACTCGAAACTCTCCTTAGCATGGAGAACATCGATATCTGTGCAGTGACAGAAACTTGGTTCAAGGCTCTCGAGAGCACCCCAGCACTACCAGGTTATACCTCATACCATGCTTTTCGGCCCCAAAACTTGGACCGAACCACAAAAGGAGGGGGAGTATCAATACTCGTCAAAGATACCCACACCTCCAGGTTGGTGGCACAGCACGAAGCATCAGAGACTATCCATGTGCAACTAACAGTGGGTAAAACTGCCTTCCAGTTTATAGCCTGCTACAGACCACCCTCCCAAACCCAGGAACCCCACTTGGCCTTCCTGAGAACACTGGAAAATATGAAGGTCTCTCCAAACACCATTATATTGGTTGACTTCAACTACCCAACCATAGACTGGGAGCATTACTCCTGCTCCAACACCCTAGCCCAAAGGTTCCTAGAATTTATAAACTCAAATGCTATGGAACAACTTGTTACTACTCCCACAAGAGGGGAAAACATACTGGACCTGATCATCACCAACATGGGGACTCTATGCTCCAGACCAGAAGTGTATCCCTCACTGGTAAGATCAGACCATAAACTAATCTCACTGGATATTCACATCCCGACCCCACCCCATGCCCAGGAAACCACAGTGAAAAACTTCTCTAAAGCAAATTTCACACTCCTCAAAACCAAGGTGGAATCCTTCAAAGCCCCCGGGCCTGTGGATACACGCCCAGACCACAAAATCCTTTATAAACGCATTCTATGAACACCTTCAGGAATGCATGGATCATGCAATCCCAAATAAAACCAAGACCCAATCCTCCAAAGGCAGATGTCCTGTCTGGTGGACCCCAGCCATAAACAAACTATACAACAGAAGGAGGAAGCTACTACATGATAGAGCAAAATCCCAAAAAGGGAAGGCATCTCTGATCAGTATTAGCAAAAAACTACGGGCACTCATAAAATCGTCTAAGGCCAGCTTTGAGAGAAACATTGCACAGGACACTAAGGATAATCACAAGGCTTTCTTTAGTTATGTTAGGAACCTGGGTGGGAATTCCCAGATATGCTCAGAATTAGTCCAAAATGACAAAAAATACACCGAACCCACAGACATTGCCAACATCCTAGCTGACAGGTTCAGCGCAAACTCCCCCCCCCCTCCCCACCAAAAGGGCTAATATCTATCCCAGCAGAGTGCTGCCCCCCTGACATCTCAGATGCCCAGGTAAGAGCTGCCCTCTCCAAAGCAAGAAACACAGCATCAATGGGACCAGACGGTGTCCTGGGCTCGCCCCTACATGAACTCCAAGAAGAGCTAAACCCAAACCTAAAACTACTGTTCAATCTCAGCCTTACTACAGGATATGTACCCAAAGAGTGGCATACAGCAACAGTGGTCCCTCTCCACAAAGGTGATGCCCCAACGGATCCTGGAAACTATTGCCCCATAAGTCTCACTAGCTTGGTCTGCAAAGCTATGGAAAGGATCATCATGGACCTTATAAATAAAGATATTGGGGACCTGCAGACGCTGGATCCTACCCAGTTCGGCTTTGTTAAGGGCAGATCCTGCCTCTTGAACCTGGTCGATTTCTTTGAAACAGTCACCAAGGCCATTGACAAGGGGAAGGTGGTCCACACAGCCTACCTGGACCTCGCAAAAGCCTTTGATACAATACCCCACTCGGGCATTATAGATAAGCTCACCAGCTTAAATATAAACCCCTATGTCACTAGATGGGTTGCAAACTGGCTCAAGGACAGAACCCACATGGTTAGAATAGCTGGAGCCATGTCAGACTCCAAACCAGTTACAAGTGGTGTCCCACAAGGCTCAGTCCTGGGACCTCTCTTGTTCGGTATATATTTCTCGGAGGTACAGGCCAATATGGAAGGACTGTGGCTGACCAAGTTCGCAGATGACTGCAAACTGGGTGCCATAATAGACTGTCCAGCCGACACAGGCATCCTCCAAAAGGGCCTCATAGAAACAGACAACTGGTGCCAGAGCCATGGCCTCAAGCTAAACGCCAAAAAGTGTATAGTCATCCCCTTTGGCAAAACCAAAGTGCCCATAAATTACCACATAGGTGGTAATCCATTAAGTACAGAAGAAGTAATTAGGGACCTGGGGACCCAAGTTGATAGCAATCTCTCATTTGACAACCACGTGGCCAAAGTGGTTAGAAAAACATTTTATATAGCCCACCTAATCATGAAGGGATTCACATCTAGTTCAGGGGAGGTCATCGTGCCTCTTTACTCATCCCTCATCAGGCCCATAATTGAGTACAATGCCCCTTTTGGGATGTACCTTACCAGACACCTGCAGCAACTGGAAAGACCCCAAAAGTACCTCACCAAGAGGATCAAGGGGCTCAAACAGATGCCGTATGCTGCCCGGTTAAAGAAACTCCAGCTCTACTCAGTGGCATACCGCCTGCTCAGTGGCGATCTGTGCCTGACATATAAAGCCATGTCCAACCCGGAATTAATGGACATGCTGCACCTCAGAAAATCCAAATCCCATCGAGCTATGCGCTCGAGGGACTTGAACCTCAGCACTGAAATAAACAGGACATGCTGGAGGGACAGATTCATAACCTAGAGGCTCCCTTCACTCTGGAATAAAATCCCAGTCCAGGTTAGGCAGAGTCCCTCATTGACTCTCTTCAAGAGGAATCTTGATGAGTGGATGGGAGATCGTAGGTTTACCCCGGGTATCACTTCTGTGTCACTGTTAGACAGAGGCACAGTATACTAACCTTGAAAAAGGGCATAGCAAAATTAATTTAATATGGGTGGCGAAAGCCATACACACTCTGGCTAGGCTTATAAATGCCCTAGGGCAGATAGCCTAGTATGAACCTATGAACCTATGAACCTATATCCTACCTTCTAGGGTATATATATAGCCTACCTTCTAATGATCACTCACAATAAGCCACTCCTTAGGGTACCTCTACCATATCCTCCTACTCTTAACTTGTATATCTTAGTGCCCCCTCTCTTCTCTTCTTGTATCCTTTTATCTTCCTCTCCTCCACATCTCGCTCCCTAATTTATCCCTTCACTCGAGTTATTACTTTATTATTTCCTCGAAGATGCCTCTCCCTAATCTAGCCAAGCTAACACTCACAATTATACTCTTAACTACCCCCTTCTCAGCCTACTTTCTTACCTCCTTTGAAAAACTGCACTATTTCCAGCTTAACCATTCCCACAAACAAACTACAATTTACACACACATATCCCTCAATAGACATTCTAACATAACTTCCACTCCCAGTTACCTACTACCTAAATACCACAGACTCTCCCACATTAAACATAACCTACCCTCAGAAAAAAAATTTAAAATGTAAACTTACCTTAGAAACAATTCAGTAACAAAACTAAATAATCCCTCCTTAGAAGATGGCGACATCCACCCCAACCCTGGCCCTACCAACCCTACAATCCAAACAACTCACCCTAAACTCAATAGCTCTCTCCTAATAGGGCATCTGAATATCCAAAGCATCAATAATAAAGTACCTCACCTTCATGCCCTCCTAGATATTCACTCCTTTGATATCCTCTGCCTCACTGAGACTTGGTTGAAACCAGAAACTAAAGACAATGAAATTATTCCCCAAGGCTATAATGTAGTGAGACTAGACTGAACAAAACGTAAAGGTGGTGGAGTAGCAATTATATTTAAAAGTGGACTTCACCTCTACCCTACCATCCAATCCAACCCAGGATAGCAACGCAGAAGTCCTCATTACTAAGCTCCAAATCAACGCTAACAAATCTTTATACATTATTTGCATTTACATACCACCCAGAAATAATATAACTACACTAGAGGCTTTTCTTAGCTGGGTATCTTCTACTTACCCCCAAGAAACAATAATACTAGGTGACTTTAATATTGACTGGAAAAGTGTTAATGCTGAAAATCCTACCTCTCATATCAACCTCCATGACTTTACCCAAACCATAACCTCTACAACCAGAATTAACAAACCTAATAAAAAAGAGAGTACCTTAGACTGGATACTCATAAACAAAGTAAAACAAACTTACAAAGTAGGAACCCTGCCAGATGATGTAAGTGATCATTCCTTGACCTACATCACTAGAGAAAAGAAAGACTTTCCAACCCCCCCATCTTTAGGACAGCACGCTCTACCAAACACTTTAACGCAGAATTATTTCAAACTGAGCTTAAAACATGCAACTGGAACCTATTAAAATCCCTTCCACTTGAAGAGGCTGTAAAGTATTTTAACACTACTTTCTTATCTATCCTTGATAAGCATGCTCCTAAACGTTCCATCAGAATGAAGTCCAACCCAGCCCCATGGCTCTCGAATGAAACTAGAAATCAAATTCTACTTAGGAACAAAGTTTGGGCCAAATAGAGATCTAATAGAAATAGTTCTGATCATCTCCATTTTAGGCAGCTTAGAAGTAGTACAAAAAAGGCAATACTTACAGACAAAAAAAACTACTACTGTAAACTTCAACAAACTCATCAAAATAATCCTCAAAAGTTCTGGGCTTGCATAAATAAGCTCCTTTCCCCAGGTTACTCCCGAACACCCACCCCACTTGATGCAGATCCAAATACTCCCCATCAAACTGCCAATACCTTTAACTCTTTCTTCACTAGACTATACAATCTCTAACTAGTCAACTTATTTCTGAAAACTCCAGCCTTCCCATCAACTTACCACACTCTTCCTCTAAATTCAAACTACAACCCATCTCTACTTCTCTCATCTATAAATTTATTTATAAACTTAAGCCATGTATTCCATCTGCTGACCAACTTCCTTCCCAATATCTCCAAAAAGCAGCCAAAGTAATTGCCTACCCTATATCTATCCTTATAAATAGGACAATCCAAGAAGGAACCATCCCAGATATTTGGAAAATCTCCCACATTATCCCCTTACATAAAGGTGGGAACTCTAATGATTACTCTATTAGCCAATTGCTCTCTTATCACCCTTAGCAAAAATTATGGAAAAATGCATTCACCAACAACTTTTACATCATCTCTCTCTACATAACTTAATAGCAAACTGTCAACATGGCTTTAGGCCACCACATAGTACCACTACTGCCCTTCTATCCTTTACAGATACCATCAATAGAAACCATAACAAAAACATCCTCTCATCTGCACTCTTCATCAACCTCTCTAAAGCTTTTGACATGTTTAACCATACCCTCCTAATCAATATTCTTGAATCTCTTTCCTTTGATTCTCTGGCCGTTAAATGGTTTAGATCATACCTCAGCAACAGGCAACAGGCAGTTCTCTGGGAAAATCAAATTTCATCCTTTTTACCTGTCACCATCGGGGTCCCTCAGGGCTCCATTCTTGGACCACTTCTTTTCTCATTATTTATTAATGATCTCCATGTAGCAATTCCTCAAGCCACCTGTATTCAATATGCAGATGACTCCACACTAATATGCTCAGCAACCTCTCCATCTGAACTATATTCTCTTACTCAAAATGTTTTCAACACTGTAGAAACATAGTTTACCATACGTTGCCTCCTTCTTAATGCCAAAAAAACAAAACTCCTTCTCTTTACACCCACTACTAGGTCCACCCCCGTAGACTTCTCAATCTCTTCAAATAATGACATTGTCATTTTCCCTGACTCTACCACCAAACTTTTAGGAATAACCATTGACAATAATCTCTCATTTGATCACCATATAAACAGCACCATTAAAATAGTCAACAGAAAAATAGGCTCCTTATATAGAATAAAACCTTTTTTAACCTCAACAGCCAGAGCCAAAATCACTCACTCCATCTAATCTCAACCCTTCTGTATGCCTCACCTATATTTACCAACCTTAAGAAAACTAACCTCAACAAATTAGCAACTTCCTACAATAATATTGCCAGATTGGCTATTGGCAAGCCCTTCAGAACCCACCACTGTTCTAATCTTAGGCAACTAGACTGGCTGGAATTCCAAAACCATCTGATAATCCCCCAACTCACAATTGCCCACAAGATATTTTACCAACCCAATAATACCCCTATACTCTCAAAACTCTTAATCCCATATAGTAATCTGAACTCCCTACGTTCTTCTAGCAAACTCCTTGCTAACTTAACAAAGTCTAATAATACAGCTGGTGACTCTCTGTTTACCAACACAGTAGGAAAAAACTGGAACCTGTTACCCAATGAACTAACTCTAATTACATCCCTGCCACTCTTTAAACAAAAACTTAAAAAACACCTCCAAATGCACTGGCTATGCCCTTGTAGTAACCCTGACTAACAACCCTCTTCACCCCTGTTTTTCTTCTCTTCTAACCAAACTTCCAAACATTTAAATGCTTAGTCTTGTAATTAAGACTGACACTGTTTAAACTCTAATCAACTTATTGTTAAATCCTTTAACCTGATGTGAACTATTGTACATAACACTTACTGTATTATATCTGTTTTTAGCTTTCTTAAGCAATATTATGTTCACTGTTACTTTTCTTGTGTTTTTATCTCTGAAATGTAATTAAATTCCTGTTTTATTTGGTTTATTAATCCTTTATTTGCCATGTAACAATATTTTTATACTTTTGTATATCTGTGTGGAGCTTTTCTCCCCGGGCCTCTACTGAAAATGGATATATATCCAGCTAGACTAGCCCGGTCAACAAATGCAAAATAAATAAATAATATATATATATATATATATATATATATATATATATATATATATATAAAACATATGCCCATAACATGTAGTGGAGTCATACCTCAACACCATAACCCTCAACCTGTTAGTGCAAGGGAACATAATGTAAGTACTGCAGTTTTAAATGTAGAATGTTGCTACAGTAACAGGGGTTGTGTCAACAGACATGTGAAGGAAGGCTCTTCTGAAACTGACATGTATGCCATCAGTTACTGACAGACATCATAACATCATCAGAGTGAAGTACCACACAAATCACAGTAATGATCCTATGGAGTACAGCAGAAATATGAGCAATAAATGTGGACAGTCTGAAACAATCTGGTCAGTCAAGAGGTATACACAGAACTCCTTAGTGCAAGGCGTGTGGACCAAGCCTGACAAAGAGGATGTTTACAGCCATGAAAATGGGGATATATCACAAATACTGGACTAGATAAGCTCACACAGTTGATGCATTCACACCTCTCTGTCCTAACACATATCAACTGGAGGAGCAGAGGTCCCAAGCCCACATACTTCCCACTAGTTAGTGACATACATCTTCACAGCATCCCACTGCTTTGTCAGAAATATACAACACGTATGGTGGCCAGGCAACAGTCCATCTGACAAATATCTGGACATAACATCACACTAGGTAAATACACTGAGCTGCTAGACATGTCACCAAGCACTGTCTAAACTACAGGAAGACTGCCACAGAATTAACCCAATTTTCCTATGGGGGAATACACATGCAATTGCAAATATAGCAGGCACTACAGAAATGTAACAGCATGGAGTAACAGACACCAATGTGAAAGTGCATACCCACAACCAGTCTCAACACAGTTACAGTCACATTATGGTAAGCCTAATTAATAGTACAGTATATGGATTGTTTGAACAAAACCATCATCATATTTGCCACTCACACACTAACCCTACATATACTGGCCCAATTCACAATGTAGTCTGATGCCTGACCATGGTATGGGACATGTCTCAGTCTGGCCCTACAAACATATAAGCTGATAGGGTACCAGAAACTGGAGCAGCATGCAACATCAGATAGAACAGGAACCTATTTCTCCAGCATGTTCTGTTTACTGTGGTGACAAGATTTAAGTCCCTGGAGCTGTGGCCCAGAGGGATTGGGATTTTTGTAAGTGTAGCATGTCCAACAGCTCTGGGGTTGACATGGCTTTGCATGTTAGGCAGAGATCACCTCTGAGTAGGCGATATGCGATGGAGTAGAGCTGGAGTTTTTTGAGACGGTCTGCATAGGGCATCTGTTTGAGACCATTGATCCTCTTTATGAGGTAATTCTGTGGTCTTTACAGTTGTTGTAGATGTCTTGTGAGGTACATACCAAAATGGGCATTGTACTCTATAATAGGTCTAATTAGGGATGAGTAGAGAGGAACAATAACCTCATTTTTTCTGGATGAGAAATCTTTTGTGATAAGGTGTGCCACGTAGAAGGATTACCTGACCACTGTGGCAATGTGGTTATCAAAGGAGAGACTACTGTCCACCTGTGTCCCTAGGTTTCTTATCACATTTTCAGTGTTAAGTGGACTACCGTCTATGTGGTAGTTCATGGACACAGGGTTTTTCCCAATGGGGATGACTATGTATTTCTTGTCATTGAGCTTGAGGCCATGGTTATGACACCAGGCATCTGTCTCAGTGAGGCCCTTTTGTAGAATGTCTACATCATTTGGCGATTCAATAATGTCTCCCAGTTTGCAGTCATCTGCGAACTTTGTTAGCCATAGACCCTCTATGTTGGCCTGAACTTCAGAGAAGTAGATGCTAAACAGGAGTCGACCCAGAACTAAACCCTGTGGTACTCCACTTGTCACTGGTCTAGAGTCAGATTTGGAGTTGGATACTTTCATGGTGTGGGTTCTGTCAGTGAGCCAGTTGGTAACCCATCTCGTAATATAGGGATTTATGCCCAGTTTAGTGAGTTTATCTATGATTTCAGAATGGTGGATGTTGTTGAATGCTTTGACGAGGTCTAGATAGGCTGTGTGAACCACTTTACCCTTATCCATGGCTCTGGTGACTGCTTCAAAGAAGTCAATCAGGTTTAGGAGACATGATCTGCCTTTCATGAACCCAAACTGGGTGGGGTCCAGAGTTTGAAGGTTACCTATGTCTCTGTTTATAAGGTCCATGATGATACATTCCATGGCTTTGCAGATCAGGCTCATCAGGCTAATGGGGAGGTAGTTCCCAGGGTCTGTGGTGGATCTCCCCTTGAGGATTTGGATAAACATAGCTGTGCACCATTCAGTAGGCAGAAAGCCTGAAATGAGGCTATGGTTGAACATGGTACTTAGGTGGGGTGCCAGTTCATTTTGCAGTTCCTACAGAACACAGCCAGAGATGTTGTCTGGTGCGTTTTTTACTTGTGCGGCCATGATTACTGGGATTTGGTATTCTTCTGGTATTGAGATGGGCCTTTTAGGGGGTGTGAGGGAGGGTGAAGTTAGCACTATACCTATCTGCCAGGATGTTAGCAATATCAGTTGGTTCTGTATATTTAGTGCCATTGTGCTGCAACTCAGAGCAGATCTGAGTGTTGCCATTGAGATTCTTGACATTACTATAGAATGCCTTGTGGTTATCTTTAGAATCTGTGGTGATTTTGTTTTTGTAACTAGCTTTGGAGGATCTTATGAGGGATCTCAGCTTCTTACTAGGCTGACAAGGGAGTTTTTCCAATCTTGGGATTTTACTCTTTTTTGCAACAGTTTCTTCCTTTTGTTGTAGAGTTTATTTATGGCAAGGGACAACCTGATTGGCTTCCTTTTTTGGGGGTAGAGCATCTTGGTTCTATTTGGGATGGCACAGTCCATGCACTGGTGTATGTGTTCATACAGTGCATTGGTGTAAGATACAGCAGTCGTACTTCAACTTTCCGTCTGCATGGGTGTCATGAAGTTTGCCACTTCTGTCTTGAGAAGCATGAAGTTGGCTTTGGAGATGTTTTTTACTATGGTTACCTTATTGGGGGGTGGGGGCAGGATGTGGATGTCTAGGGTGATTAGCTTATTGTCAGATCTGACCACCAAGGAGCTGACCTCTGGTGTGGCGCATCAGTCCCCCATGTTGGTAATGACCAGGTCTAGGATATTGATGCCCCTGGTGGGGGTATGGATAAGTTGATCCAAGGCGCTGGAATTTATGAATTCCAAAACTCATTGAGCAAATGAGTTGGTACATGAGTAGTTTTCCCAGTTAATGGCGGGGTAATTGAAGTTGCCCAGTATTAGGGTATTTTCCAGTATGTTAAGAAAAGTGGAGTGGGAATCATGGGGCATGGTGGGGGATCTGTAGCAAGCTATAATTTGGATTGCAGTCTTGCCTAGTGTTAGTTGCGCCTGGAGAATCTCGGATGCATTATGTTGGGCAATTAGCCTGGAGGTGTGGATATTCTTGGTGAATATGGACACGCCTCCGCCTTTAGTGTTTCGGTCCACACAACAATAAGACTCTAAGTAAAGCAAATATGTCTTATTGTGATCCAGGTAGACCACAAGGTAAAGTGGTTTCCATATGAGTCATCAAGGATAACTTGATCAGGTTATAATTTCCTTGATGTGACAAAATTCAGAAGAAAAAAATTCTACACTGCACTTCATTTCATAGAACAGAAACATAAAATTGCACAAGCTTTCAAGCTTAAATTTTTGTCAAATGCTAAAACTAATTTGTTAGAAATGCCAAAGTTTAAATACTAACTGCATGACTATAGCAGCAAATCAAATTTTAGCAATAATAAATTAATTGATGTAAAAATAAATAATCTTAACATATTACAAATACTTAACAAAAAGATAAGCAATGTCAGCAACATTTAAAATTAAATTTAAAGATTTTTTTCCCAAATGCATTTTTAATACTTGTTGATGGAGTCTACCCTGGCTTAACATCAGAAAACAAATAAATACTCCATTTATATTCTGCTATCTCTGGATCAGGCATATTATTTTGTTCTGCAAGGCTGAGGTTTAATTTCCAAGTTACAGTAATCAAAAATTCATGGTCATTATCAGTGTCCATAATATGGTTAGCTAAAGTATTTGTTTGACCACCACTAAAAATATCAGTGCAGTATTCAGAAATCTACTTTTTATGACATCTATTTGTCTTACCTACATAGAACACTGAAATTTGATTACAGGTAGTTAATAGTCATACCCTGGGATTCATGAAGCTCGGCGCAAGTCCGGCATAAGGCTTGCACCGGCCGTGCGGCGTATATATGGAGTAGTCGCGCCATATGCATATTAATGAAGACACGCAGCCACCACAGCCACGTGCATAGGAAGCGTGCGCAAGTGCAAGGGGTGTATCGAAGTTGCGCAGGGAGGCGTGTCAATGTCGGCTGTCGAGGAGCAACCTAAACTGCTGAATATTATATTCCGCCAGCAATAGTAATCGTACCTATCAGTGTCCTTGGAGACTGAAACGTATGCAAAGCAGAGTCCCTGCGAACAGAAAATGAAGAATCAAACACAAATGCACGGTAGGGAATAACGGGTCCCTACCCATGAACAAATGACATGAAAACCATGTGCCTGTAGTCCAAATTAGTGTTGATAGCTATACCATGTGGAAGTGAAACATATCATATGTTAGCGCGCCGCCAGTAGGTACGTCCAGTCCAATGGAGAGGGTCACCAGCCGACCCATAATGTGAGGGAGGGAACATAGTTGTGCAGATGTGTCCATAACAAAATACATGAGGAGAAATGTAGATATATGTAGTGACCGTATGTCTGAATCATATCCCACAAGCCATGTAATAGTCACATACAAAAGGTATTTCCATATTTCACATACCAAATGTGATAGGAAATAGCATACTCATGTAAACGAAGCAGAAGGAGCATATAAACAGCCATAACAATATGGACACATGTAGGCTGAAAGGAACAGTATGATCCGTACCATCGACCAAGATTACCACCTGTCCCACTTTGCGAGCGACAGTCCCTCCGTGGGCAGATGTATCCTGACACAAACATGTAAAACTGGCAAATGTCCAGAGAATATAGGACATAATTCTTCCGTAGATGTCATGCAATAGTTGCATTAAACATATTTCACTGGACGTATATTACATAAATGTCATAACAAACAGAATAAGATTCCGAAATGCTACAAGAATAAGCTTAGATATAGGCAAGAATTGTACGTTCTATCTGCCGAACTGACCGTGGGTATGTGTCGGCCTGTAAAATATGCTGTGTTCACCGCAACTGTCACAGTAGGGTTGCCACCTTTACAAATGGCCAAAGTGGGACATGTTTGGTACAGACATCAGATTGTACAGGCCGACACATACCCACGGCCAGTACAAAGGACAGAACATAACTGTTTTGCCTACAGAAAAGCGTATTCTTGTAGCATTTTAGTTGCTTATTCTGTTTCTCATAACAGTCAGGTATTTCAGATACAGAATTAATTGTTTAATGCAACTATCACATAAAATATATGAAATAAGTTTGTCCTAAAATCTCAGGACATTTGCCATGTTTACAATTACATGTCAGAACACAACTGCCCAAAGAGGGACTGTCCCTCGCAAAATGGGACAGGTGGTAACCCTATGTCACACTGTGGCCAATTGAAAAGGTGGAAACACAACCGTCGACTGTGGGGAGGGATTGTCCACAACAGTCGGACATGTGTAAGGAATAGCTTGGACATAGGAAAAGGTGCCATCCTACCAATGAGTAGAACAGGCTGGCAAAATCCGGAAGGCAGCTGTATAATCCGAACGTGTATGTGACATAGTCGAACGGGTAGTACCCGGATACACCAACCAAGTAATGAAAGTGAAGTAAGGGCGTGTACCTATGTGCGTGAGGCATAGCATGTGGAAAGCAAACATGGCAGGGTAGTCCACACAACCATAAAGGTACCTGACACATGTAGGGTAGTCAATGTGTAACTCTGGCCGTGTCATGGGCCAACAACCAAAGTAGTGCTCTATGGGGTGTGAGGAATTTGCATGTGAGGGGTGGGTGTTTAATGGTAAATTCCTCAAAGGCGATACTTGTGTCGTATGCAGAAAAGGTGAACCGGAGGTGTATGAGGGGGCAGCGGGTGAAGTGGAAAGAAACACAACCTCATGTAGAAACAGCTGCAAGACAAGCAGACAGGCCATAGTGTAGAACACAATCCCACAAACATATGAATATGGAAATATGCGAGACAAATGTATAGATACGGCACCGTCACATACCCACAGATGGGTCCTGATGGAACTGGCCATAACAAACGCAACACACCTGGATGCATAATAGCCTACCCAGCATACCCTCCACAACACACAACCTGCCACAATACTAGAATGTCCACCAAATCCAGCTGTACTTGGTCCACTGGTTTGTTGCAGAAACAGCTACACACAGTGACCCTTATGCATATGTAGTAGGTATTGTCACCCTAGGCAGTGTCAGGATTGCAAGCCATGTATCCCCTGCAGGTAAAACCCCCTGCACATTTTCGTGAAGCCACAAAAATCATCAGTATCTAACTTGTTTTGGTCTTGTCCAATTTTTGGGATATCCCTCATGGGATGACCAACTTGTGTAAATAGTAGAATGGGTATGACGACATGATGTCCAATCCAGTAGATATCTGGACACAAGTCAGAACGTGCAGTGGAGGTCCATGACACTGTCCAACCCTAAGTGGGCATGTATAACCTACCACCCAGGATAAAATACCTTCCCGTGACGCACGTGTCCAGACACGAATAGGAGGGAGAATATAATGCACACATTTGCAAAGTGGAAAACGGCATGAGGGTGAGGAAGACACTGACATAAACAGGTCAACCCTGATCAAGTGTGAGGGACACTGACTGTGTGCAGTCATGACTGACCATACCTGTTAACCTGTGTGAGCAAGATATCTGGACAGAGCCGTGAATATAAGTGAGACAAAGGTCCAAAAACAGGGACAATCTGTAAAGATAGCTCTTAGAAACATAGAATTTGATAGAATAACAGTTTGCACATTGGCATTAATGTCTGGAGTATGAAGTCTGAAACCCAACTGTCTGTCAGCACGTTCCGACTGCAGTCTTTAATGCTGAGCTACTGCTGTGCCAGAACACAACAGCGTATTACAGAGGTCCGTGCCATACCACTCAACTGTCCGGATATTCGCAGAATGACTAGGGTCACCACCTGTCCCACTTTGCGAGTAACAGTCCCTCTGTAGGCAGTTGTGTCCTGTGAAAAAAATCAAGACATAGCAAATGTCCTGAGAGTTTAGGACAATGTTATTTCCTAATTTACTTTAATAGTCGCATAAAACGGTTATTTTACATATGAATCCTCAATATGTTATGTGAAGTAGCATAAGCAATTCAAATGTTACTAGAATAAGCTATTATATGTACAAAAAAGGTTAAAGTTCTGTACTATGCATGGCTGTAGGTATGTTTTGTCCTGGAAAATCTGACATCTCTACAGAACATGTCCCACTTTGGGCAGTCGAAAAGGTGGCAACCCTAAGAATGACCACAGGTTCACCCCATAGTGTTGGTGTGTGCCTCCGACAATCTGCACCAGTGTGGTAAATAGCTGAGGATTGACGTCACTAAATAATGAGAAATATCCTGAGTATAAGACTCCACAAACTGCAGAAAAGTCATGCTAATGCAAAACCTAGCATTCTATCAACGTTCTAAGCTTGTAAGAGCAATTGTTAAAATGTGTCCCTAATTGTCCCCCCATCGTGTAGGTTTTGCGCAGGTTCGGTGCTCTAAGAGGTTGAGAGGTATGGTCCGTACATATTTACAGGAACAGCCCTTCACACTTGTGTAATATACAACTGCATACCTGTAGTCACTTCATGTCCAAAAATAATAATCTCCGTATGACTGTATACAGGTAATAGTCAAATGTGAATGGGAACACCCCTCACCGTGGAGTATGGACTGTAACAACCCCACCCATAATATGTAATGCCAACAGAATAAGCTGCTGACAGGTGCCCAAACACCTGTGTCTACAAACACAGGTAAAACTTCAAAATAGGGAGATAATCCCTGTCCATATGCTTCGTCTGACATTTGACCTCGGCCAGGGAATTTCTGTTCACCAGGTGGACAAGCCTAAACCCAGATCACTATATGAACACCCTGACAATCAAAGACCTGTATGTGGCTGGACTATATGCCTTGGTGTTCTGCATATCCTCGGAGTGATTAACAATGCAGCCGGAGTCCACAGCAGTAGGCAATAGGGAATGTGTAATATGTAGTACTGCCTTTTTCCCAGCAGGAGAGTGGATGCCTGTGTTGTAGGTGAAGCGGTGAGGCATATGTTGATGTAGCTAAGTACTATGGGTATGCATATCAATGAGGGAGAACACCAATAGATTAGTGGTTCTGGTATCCGGCCAACGTGAATGCAGTCCCGGTTGACCTACGACCACTGCACATATAACTTGAAAATGCAATGAAAGCGTTCGTGCTGTACACACATTTAAATATGTAAAGGTGAACGTGTGTTTCGCAGTAGTCCGTAAACTGGAATACAGATATGTAACTGTTACGGTCAGAATTATGAAAGTTCACGGAAGCACAATTATCTATGAAACATATGTAACCCACAATAAGGATATGCAAGTGCCTGCGTGTGTAATCCACTCACAGAATAGAAAATGAATGGTGTTTTCCCCACGTTCTATGTACATGGCTCATACCTGTTAACCCCGTAAAGTACGAAACTGGACAAAGCCATGACAACAACTGGTACAAATAGGGACAATCCCCCGATATTGCCCTAACAAACATAGAAAGTGGATAGAATAACAGGTGTGTCACTAGCATGGATTCTCTGAAGGGTATGAAGTCGTAACCTGAAATGTTTGTCATTATTTACCAACGTCAGTCTTTAATGATATGCCACTAACTTGCCAGATAGACACAAGGTTATGAAAAACGGACCAAAGATAAGAGGCAAACAGCTGTATATGCAGTGGAAATCTGTACAGCTGAAAGGTATGATATGGAGATATATATGCACATATATCCACAGACATAATCCAAAGCAAATTACGAGATGAAGAATGTACAGATATATGTATATTATGTACATATATATATCTATACACACATGATACATGAATAGATATATACACAACAAACATATGTCCCTGTACATATAACACATGTACATAAATAGGTCACGGTATAGCTAATATGGATAGACAGACAGACATGCATGAAAGGAGAATACACTGATGGTTTCCAAACCATTGCCCGGAAAGTACCAATGTGACAGGGCCTGCAAGTTCTACACGTTAAACATGAATATAGGTGTCCTTTGCAGGACCCCAAAAATTGATCCTGTATGAAGTGCGAACCATCATTGATGCAAAAGAAGTCACACCTGCAACTACGATATAGGTGTACATGCAACAGTAGCAGGTGCAAGGGTAATAACACATGGGTCGATTGAATGTATGATGTACCAGCTGATATCCGCAGAGTGGGGAGTGCTCGGAAGTGTCCTCACACTTTATTATCGCTCACATTAAACATGTCTAATGGGTACTGTGGAGGTGTGTCAGGTATGGGAATCATGGGTATGCAGAATTGGGCCAAGGTGTTGGTTGGCACAGATCTATTAGGTACGCCCCATGGGAGTGATCAATATACCTATGTGGGTATAGCACATGCCTATATTCTCCAGAAAGATGCAACCCATCTACTGGATATTGTGTAAACCATTGGGGGAAGACGTAGGGACCTATATCAGTGTCATGTAGGCGATTATCATGGATGGACATGCGTACGACCATGATGGTAACCATACCTGCCAGAATGTCAGAATAAGACAGCTGGACTAAGGCATAGTACATGACAGACAAATAGGGACTATATTAAATATACCTCAGACAAAGTCAGACCGTTGACAGAATAATTGTGTAGTCAGGAATACGAATGTTATGAGAGTTAGTAATCATGAAATAGAAATGTCAGTCATGATTACCTAACCGCACAGTCCATCATGGCTTGCCAGCAATCTACCAGAAAGGCACATTATCATGACAAATGTAACAGAATCATAGGTCAAACCCCAGGGCGTATACCCATAATGTGTACAGGTGAGAGGTATGAAGGTAACCCATCCTAATGAAATATACAGAACTAGTGATACTAGGTGGACAGGTGAGAAGAAAGACGTCAGGACAAATGACAAAACATGTACAAGTCATAAGCATGTTTGTCCACAAATGTGAATTACAACGTATGGCCTGTGAAAGTCAATGTGGACGGTTAATAGACTCAAAAGACATGTGTCCCTCAGGGTGTCATGCAGTGTCACCGATACAGTGTCCAGTCCCCCATACTCGTACGTGAGCTCTGCCACTGATGGAAAGCACAAATACTGGCGTACACATAAGGTACATGATGGAATAATTAGTGTGGATAAGCACCTGTTGGCCTGTGTGAGGAATATAACCCAGTGGGTGGGTGTGTCCTGCAATAGGAATGTAATGGTAACTGTCCTGTGATGGCACCATGTATTGTGTGTATTGGCGTAAGGAAATTGATGTCCAGTATCAGAAACATACCTCGCAACTGTACGAATGTGCAGATGTATGCCTCATATGTGTGGTGTGTTCCTCTCACAATCTGTACCTGTCTGCCAAATATCTGAGAACTGACGTCATTAAATAATGATAAACATATGTGTTTAAGACCCCAACTCCCTCAGAAAGGTCATACTAATGCAAAACCTATAATACTGTCAACTATCTACGTTTGTAAGAGCAATATGTAGAATCTGCCCCTATCTGTCCCCCCATCATGTTAGGCTTTGTACAGATGTTTTGCACTAGGAGGTTGATAGGTATGATCAGAAACAGATACATGTCTGAGGAAACAGCATTATCGACAGCAAGATAACTCAGAAGGTATGAAAAGCGCTGCAGTAGGAAGTTCATCCGCAGGTATGTGCTGACATGTCAAATGACACAGCAGTCTACAGGAAGTACCTATAGGGTGTCACCATTACCAGTGATGACAGTGGGACATACCCACAGCCATGCATACACCACAAACAGACATAGCACACAGCAAAGCCGAGGCCACGATACACGAAGCCTCCAGCGTGTATGGATTGAGTGAGAGTACAGCAAGGAAAGATGACTGCCAGGCTATTCAGCAAACACCCGTAGGGGCATGCAAGACCGCCCGTAACACGAACATTGCATGGACAATGTTGGGATTTGCAACATACCCCATTTGTATGTGTAAGCTATGCAAATGATGTAATTATGAGATACATGAAACAGTAAGCTGTCCGTGCAAGAGCAAACTTATGTACAGAAATGTACCCGGATGTTATTTGACTAATGTTTTGCACGTTGCTAAACGGAGCAATGACAGCTGCAAATACAGTATGAATACAGTCGAAGAAGCATGCCAATGTCCAAGTCCAAGGCCAGTGGCGGCTTTGTCCATTGGATATCAATGAACCAGTAGTTGTCCTCCCCCGATCCCTGGTGTGGAAGCGTAGCGCAGCGCCACGAGAACGTGCTGCACTTCAAAACAAGACATATGGATAATATACATACAAAATGTAGGTTTAGTTAGATGTTAGTATGCCATGCAGATGAATGGCAAGCTGGAGACAACATGGCTACTGCATACTGGTACTTATGTGTGGAAGCGCTCTGTCAGAGATGTAACAAAGCATTTGTAGGCAATGTGAGGCAAGTGAGGCTGAGGATAGTGAATCACAACATGTCATGCCATATGAGCCAAGCCTCTATAGTGTAGTGTAGGTTAAGGGGACTATTAGAGTAGAAGATAGGTGACAACATGAGTGTGTATGTACAAAACACTGTAACCTCACCGGAGCAGTGTCACATGTGTGCTGTCAGTACTCAGTGGAAGAGGCGTGTCATGAGCTATCCTAGGGAACATCAGGAGACTAACAGCGTACGTCATGGATACCACCGATGTGACCTGCAAACCTGCCCACAGTGTGTCTGCGCCCGTGCGTGCCAGTAAGCCTGAATAAGCATGTGTGTGCGCGTGTTAGCCCGTGTGCGCATGTGGAGTGTGGAAGAACGAGTAAGCTAGTGTACGAATGGTGAAGCCTGTGTAATGTCGTGTATGCATTTGTAAGCATGTATACATGTGTACTGCACACATCACACGTACTGCACACACAGACACACATGCTGCCAATACTACACACATCAGTGAAATGGCACATGGATGGAGACTACATCATCAGAAGTAACAGTGCTGTAAACTATGCTACAGTGATGGTCATAGCTGCAATGCATCATGCCTGCTGAAGTACACCTGGAAGTAACACACTGTGTGTTAACAGCATGCTAACATCAATACAGTGGAATAAAGCCACCATGTGCAGCAGCACCAGGTTAGTCAGATCCTGCATTAATGTTACACATCACAGGTGCTGGCACAGGTGACATCATATGCACAGGGTGTGGTGTTAACATGTCCAGAGCTGTCATAGAGCCATCCCAATGTACACGTAGATGTGTGTGTGTGAGGGACAATGGTTATTGCATGGCCCAATGGTGGTGCAATGGGTGTGTGTATGTGATAGCCGTAGCTGTTTGTGGTAAGTGTGTGTGTCTGCATATACACAGGTACAGCATGTGTCAGCCATATACAGGAGGTTGTGGGACAGTCACAGACCATACCTGCCAGGCTGTAGAGATCCCCATTACTGGCCATGGACACCCCTCCATGCATCCAACACAACCCAGTCCTGCACCTGTCAATGTCTACACATACAGTCCTGGGATCTGTACCACAACCTGTGGATAAATGTGCGTCTGTAATGTTAACCGGAGGTGCATAGAATTGACAGTTACTACAGACGGATATGAGCCATACTCACACTCCAATGTAATAACCACTGCTGACCATTGCCAAGATCTGCATACGACCAGTCAAAGGTGCTGCACTAACATTGTTTCCAATGCCCGTGTAATACCCAGCAATACAATAACCGGTCACTACACATGTATAACCCACGATCACTACAGCACACAGTATGTGCACTATGACAGAGCCATAGCAGATGTACATACATCCAAGGTGCTCACGTACAGACAATGCAGCACAGTCAAGAGTGATAATCCCAACATACATATCTATATACAATATACATTATATATATATATATATATATATATATATATATATATATATATATATATATATATAGCTATATAGATATATATATATATATATATATATATATATATATATATATATATAGATAGATAGATACATACACACACACACACACACACACACACACACACACACACACACGTGGCAGGGTTGGGAGCAGAACATAAACGTAAGCACTGTACCACACGACAGCATTACGCAGTGACAAAACGTGCTACCGTGATCAGTGGATCACATGATTCACACAGACACATGTCTAGCCTGCAGACAGCAGCATCAAAGGCAAAGACGCCACACGGATGTTATGGAGATTGAATACTGTAAAAGCAATGCGCTGTTGTTATGCAGCTGGAAACACACACACACACACACTTGGCAGGGCTGGGAGTCAAACATACACTGAGCTACCCTAACATACTACAGCATGACGTATTTACAGAACGCGCTACAGAGATTACTAAGCACAGCAGTCCCAGAGGCAGACATCTAGGTGCGTGTCATCATCCGCAAAGGCAAAGATGTCGGTAGGAAACTGCTGTGGTGTGCGGCGTCTAAAAGCAAGACTGAGTCCCCAGGTGGACGGGAGCATGCGCGCAAACACAAACACACACTTGGCAGGGCTGGGAGTCGAACATACACCGAACTACCCTAACACACTACAGCATGATGCATTTATAGAACACGCTACCAAGATTACTAAGCACAGCAGTCCCAGAGGCAGATATCTAGGTGCGTGTCATCATCCGCAAAGGCAAAGATGTCGGTAGGAAACTGCTGTGGTGTGCGGCGTCTAAAAGCAAGACTGTGTCCCCAGGCGGACGGGAGCATGCGCGCAAACACACAGACACACACACACACACACACACACACACACACTTGGCAGGGCTGTGAGTCAAACATACACCGAACTACCCTAACACACTACAGCATGACGTATTTACAGAAGGCGCTACGGAGATTACTAAGCACAGCAGTCCCAGAGGCAGACATCTAGGTGCGTGTCATCATCCGCAAAGGCAAAGATGTCAGTAGGAAACTGCTGTGGTGTGCGGCGTCTAAAAGCAAGACTGAGTCCCCAGGTGGATGGGAGCATGCGCGCAAACACACACACACACACACACACACACACACACACACACACACACACTTGGCAGGGCTGGGAGTCGAACATACACCTAACTACCCTAACACACTACAGCATGATGCATTTACAGAATGCACTACCGAGATAACTAAGCACAGCATTCCCAGAGGCAGACATCTAGGTGTGTGTCATCATCCGCAAAGGCAAAGACGTCGGTAGGAAACTGCTGTGGTGTGTGGCATCTAAAAGCAAGACTGAGTCCCTAGGCAGGTGGGAGCATGCGCGCAAACACACACACACACACACACACGCACACACACACACACACACTTGGCAGGGCTGTGAGTCAAACATACACCGAACTACCCTAACACACTACAGCATGACGTATTTACAGAACGCGCTACCGAGATTACTAAGCACAGCAGTCCCAGAGGCAGACATCTAGGTGCGTGTCATCATCCGCAAAGGCAAAGACGTCGGTAGGAAACTGATGTGGTGTGCGGCGTCTAAAAGCAAGACTGAGTCCCCAGGCGGACGGGAGCATGCGCGCAAACACACACACACACACACACACACACACACTTGGCAGGGCTGTGAGTCAAACAAACACCGAACTACCCTAACACACTACAGCATGACGTATTGACAGAACGCGCTACCGAGATTACTAAGCACAGCAGTCCCAGAGGCAGACATCTAGGTGCGTGTCATCATCCACAATGGCAAAGACATTGGTAGGAAACTGCTGTGGTGTGCGGCATCTAAAAGCAAGACTGAGTCCCTAGGCAGGCGGGAGCATGCGCGCAAACACACACACACACACACACACACACACACACACACACACACTTGGCAGGGCTGTGAGTCAAACATACACCGAACTACCCTAACACACTACAGCATGACGTATTTACAGAACGCGCTACCGAGATTACTAAGCACAGCAGTCCCAGAGGCAGACATCTAGGTGCGTGTCATCATCCGCAAAGGCAAAGACGTCGGTAGGAAACTGATGTGGTGTGCGGTGTCTAAAAGCAAGACTGAGTCCCCAGGCGGACGGGAGCATGCGCGCAAACACACACACACACACACACTTGGCAGGGCTGTGAGTCAAACAAACACCGAACTACCCTAACACACTACAGCATGACGTATTGACAGAACGCGCTACCGAGATTACTAAGCACAGCAGTCCCAGAGGCAGACATCTAGGTGCGTGTCATCATCCGCAAAGGCAAAGACATTGGTAGGAAACTGCTGTGGTGTGCGGTGTCTAAAAGCAAGACTGAGTCCCCAGGTGGATGGGAGCATGCGCGCAAACACACACACACACACTTGGCAGGGCTGGGAGTCGAACATACACCGAACTACCCTAACACACTACAGCATGATGCATTTACAGAACGCACTACCGAGATAACTAAGCACAGCATTCCCAGAGGCAGACATCTAGGTGTGTGTCATCATCCGCAAAGGCAAAGACGTCAGTAGGTAACTGATGTGGTGTGCGGCGTCTAAAAGCAAGACTGTGTCCCCAGGCGGACAGGAGCATGCACTCAAAAACAAATACACACAGTTGGCAGGGCTGGGAATCAAACATACACTGAACTACCCTAACACACTACAGCATGACACATTTACAAAATGCGCTACCGAGATTACTAAGCACAGCACTCCCAGAGGCAGATATCTAGGTGCGTGTCATCATCCGCAAAGGCAAAGATGTCGGTAGGAAACTGCTGTGGTGTGCGGCATCTAAAAGCAAGACTGTGTCCCCAGGCGGACGGGAGCATGCGCGCAAACACACACACACACACACACACACACACACACACACTTGGCAGGGCTGTGAGTCAAACATACACCGAACTACCCTAACACACTACAGCATGACGTATTTACAGAACACGCTACGGAGATTACTAAGCACAGCAGTCCCAGAGGCAGACATCTAGGTGCGTGTCATCATCCGCAAAGGCAAAGATGTCGGTAGGAAACTGCTGTGGTGTGCGGCGTCTAAAAGCAAGACTGAGTCCCCAGGTGGATGGGAGCATGCGCGCAAACACACACACACACACACACACACACTTGGCAGGGCTGGGAGTCGAACATACACCGAACTACCCTAACACACTACAGCATGATGCATTTACAGAATGCACTACCGAGATAACTAAGCACAGCATTCCCAGAGGCAGACATCTAGGTGTGTGTCATCATCCGCAAAGGCAAAGACGTCGGTAGGAAACTGCTGTGGTGTGTGGTGTCTAAAAGCAAGACTGAGTCCCCAGGCGGACAGGAGCATGCACTCAAAAACACATACACACACTTGGCAGGGCTGGGAATCAAACATACACTGAACTACTCTAACACACTACAGCATGACGCATTTACAGAATGCGCTACCGAGATTACTAAGCACAGCAGTCCCAGAGGCAGACATCTAGGTGCGTGTCATCATCCACAAAGGCAAAGACATTGGTAGGAAACTGCTGTGGTGTGCGGCATCTAAAAGCAAGACTGAGTCCCCAGGCAGGCGGGAGCATGCGCGCAAACACACACACACACACACACACACACACACACACACACACTTGGCAATGCTGGGAGTCGAACATACACCGAACTACCCTAACACACTACAGCATGACGCATTTACAGAACACGCTACCGAGATTACTAAGCACAGCAGTCCCAGAGGCAGACATCTAGGTGCGTGTCATCATCCGCAAAGGCAAAGACGTCAGTAGGTAACTGCTGTGGTGTGCGGCATCTAAAAGCAAGACTGCGTCCCCAGGTGGACAGGAGCATGTGCGCAAACACACACACACACACACACACACACTTGGCAGGGCTGGGAGTCGAACATACACCTAACTACCCTAACACACTACAGCATGACGCATTTACAGAACGTGCTACCGAGATTACTAAGCACAGCAGTCCCAGAGGCAGACATCTAGGTGTGTGTCATCATCCTGACTGACAAGGACACCGACAGGGATTGTATAGAGAGTGATCAGTCTGAAAGCATACAGACATATTACTGTCCCACGGTACACGTAGACAAACACACGGCAGTGGTGTGATCGTGGCAACTTAAGATGTACGGTGCACCACGACAACATGACATAGTCACGGGACGCCCCACAGACAGTACACCCTTCAAGATAGTCGACCAGTGTGCACTCCGTAGGCATTCATCGTGACGTTGAAAATGGACATCTGTTGGCTGGATGACCACCATGGCTATACAGGATGTCAACGGCCATGCACAGAAGGACATCACCGACACAAGGTGTCACTGGACATGGCCACATGCTTAGTAATACACATCTGTTCGGACTGTACTGTGTGCCGATCTACACAACGGCATACTGGGCATGCTCACACACTTAGCAGTTGCAAAGGGCCGTCTTGCATGCGGACAGAGTCTCAACTCGAAAGGGTTCAGTTGGGACTGTCATGTGTGTCCATCTACACAACAGCGTACTGGGCATGCTCACACACTTAGCAGTTGCAAAGGGCCGTCTTGCATGCGGATGGAGTCTCAACTCGCAAGGGTTCAGTTGGGACTGTCATGTGTGTCCATCTACACAACAGCGTACTGGGCATGCTCACACACTTAGCATTTGCAAAGGGCCGTCTTGCATGCGGACGGAATCTCAACTCGCAAGGGCTCAGTTGGGACTGTCATGTGTGTCCATCTACACAACAGCATACTGGGCATGCTCACACACTTAGCAGTTGTAAAGGGCTGTCTTGCATGCAGATGGAGTCTAGACACTGAAGGGCACAGTAAGGCATAACTATCCCCACGCACAGAGCGGTCACACACATGCAGTGACCAGCACATGCTCAGCTGCCATCACAGCTGTCACAGGTGCAGATCCCAGATGTACACACCGCAGTCTACACTGTAACCCCCGAGACATCACCATGTCGTTGCTGCAGCAGTACACAGCCGTACATTACCACAACACCATGTGACACATGACCAGTGGACTGTACAGAGGTCTACAGCAACTGTGCAGGGTACACATGTACTGACAGGGTTCCAGCAGGTGTTATGCATTGCAAGTATACCACTATACATGACCAGGTCAGCTCAAGACATACCAGGGGCCCCGGGTGGTACACAGCTGTGACACATGAGTGTTGCTGTACACCAACGAACACGCACGTATGGATATGTCAAACATGTGATTGTAGTGGATGTGTGCATGGACGACACACAACACATATGTACATAGCTAAGCCTTTGCTGTCCCCCATGCAGAACAGTGGTCTAAGCAATCATACGCACGCAAATGGAAGGTGGGTCCATGTCTGTTGAATGCTCATAGTACAGGAGGTAGCAATGTCAGAGGGCACATTCTCCTGTAGTAGTCGCCCATGACACCAGTGATATCATACCACAGACCATGTGTCATGTATGTCAACACACATGTCCACCAATAGCAATGCATACAAACATGGCTACAGGAGACACATGTAGGACCAACAAACATGTACAATCTGTGCTGTGCATGCAGCAACCATGCATGTGCAGTGGCCGATGTCCATACTACAGCTGTGCCCAACTACAACATGCAGTCGCAATGCAGCCCCATCATTGACACCTGTATATGGTGACATACAGACAGTACAGTTGGCTGTACATCCAGTATGGAGAGATCTGTGTACATAATGTGGTGATCCACCTGTGTAGATGTATGTGTGCCAGGGATGGCTCACAGGTGTGTCACACGCCACCCTACCTTGCCATGTGCAAACAGTACGCTATGTCACTGTTACTTGATGGTGATGACTTAATGCATACACAGCGGTCAGGTGTAGCCAACTGTATGTCACGTGACACCTGTATCACTGACATCCACCCGTGTGCACATAGCCACACAATTGCCAGACATAGTGTTGGTACACATACTGCGGACAGTACCACTGCATGTCTATCAAACAGATCATCTTATGGCAGGTGTATCATTCCCAGCACTGTCATGTGTGTCCGCTTGTGTGACCACACATGCCACATATGGTGGGGACTATGTCCCAGATGTAACACATCCCTGTACACCGTTGTACAGATCTGTACCTACTGCAGTGCGGAACGCATGAGGTCGGCAGGTGTGGTGCATCACACACAGCAGCTATCCGTATACACATATCTGGTCACCACAGTGTGTCTGTGTATGTATGTATGTATGGCTGTCTGGTGCTTGGTGTGAGGGTGTATGCTACCATACTGTGGAAACAAGATCACTAACCCCTCATGGTGATGCAGTCTACTACCCTGTTGATGCCATCAGTCCCAGCCATACTGGATACCTGTGCATGTCCCTTCTCTGTGCCACATCATGTGGGTGCAAAGTACTGCGAGGGTGATGGCAACATAGGCACGGGTCCACACATGAACACTGTGGGGTGTGTTATAGTGCTGTAGACCCCATGAATGTGGCCATGTGCCTGTACTGTGACAGGGTATTACTGCTACACAGTGTGGCCTCATGCTATCAGGTGGCCTCTAACGTCATCATTGGCCTGACTACTGTGTACAACCCCTGCACCATGTCAACATACCTGTAATGTTTCCCGGTATGTATGTCACATCTCTGTCTGCTGTAGCCTGTTCAACTGACCAAATGCTTCAGGTGCAGTATATGTGTGGACATCTGTGTCATGTTTGGACATCTTTATCATGTCCGACTGTCCAACAGTTGGGTTGAGGGTGCATTTAGCATGCTGATATTGCCATACATGCCTGTGAGTACTCCATAGTTACACATGGGGGACTGCAAACACTGCTACCTGTAGGCACATGCCAGTACAGCATAGGAGGGAACCAGGGCATTACCAACATGCTGTTACTGTTGTAACCGAGACACATACTGTGAACATATCACAATGCTTGCTGCACCTGGACTACATGGTATGACTGGTGCATGTTGACAGTACACCACTGATGTCACATACACATGTCTCAGTATTCACACATGTCCAGTGCAACATACACATCCCTGAATATGCATACACAAGTAATGTGAGATACACCTCTCACATCTCAGTATTCACACACGACCAATACAACATACACATCCCGCAATATGCATACACAAGTAATGTTAGGTACACCTCTCTAGTCTGTTCACCCTGTGCATCAGACCATATGAGCATATTCCTGCACCGATGGTGTGGATGACAGGGATGTGGCACAGGCTTCATCATATGCACAGGGTGATACTGTTTGCCAGGGGCATAGGCTGCACCAATGGATGACATCATGTGTGCGGGTAAGGGCCAGTGATTTGAATGGACATGTCTGTTCCATATGTATGTGGGTGTTGTGGAGCCCTACAGTTGTGTTTGCTGTGTGCGTGTATGTGTGCACACAGTTCTGTCATTTGTGAGGCCTACACAAGGGTATTATGACAGCTCCAGAATGTACAGACCAGGTTGTACAGCTCACTGTGACCGGACACGGCCACGTGTCCTGTGCCTGCCAGGGGTTGCACGGGCACTACCAGGCAGAGGTACAGAATGGCTACTGTCCGACGACACATGGCCACTGGAACCGTGTCCCCACCGGGAACGTCCAGGGCCACATCCACATGGCCTGCTGTGATCTGGTGTGGACATCGCAGCACCAGCTGCACTGCTACTGCTACCGGCACTATGGGAGCGGCCATGTGAGGTGGCATGCTCGCGTTGATCTGCACTAGGTGGTGTAGCTGGTCTACGTCCATATGTCCTATGCCTCAACCCTACCAGATGTTCCAGCACAGACAGCTCACGCTCACGGATTGCCATGCCATGGTCGAGGATTATGACCATGTCACCCAATCGCCTGTCCAGAACATCAGCAAGCTGCTGTTGAGCACCTGCCAATGCCTGGATGTTGTTGTTTAGGGTACTGATAGCAGCCCTCTGCAACCTCTGCCCTTCTCTGTTCTGTCGTTCGGCATGTGCCTGTGCCACCATTACAGTCTGGAACATGCGTCTGGTGATCCCAGCTGCTGCGCTATGTCCTGCAGGTGCATGTCTGACAGAGGTCCTCCTATGAGCAGCACCAGCCACATGCCTGTGTGGCACATCTGCAGTCAATATACTGCCACCATGGTGTGGAGACACACCTTCTGTAGCCACCACACGTTCCTGTTCAACGCTAACAAACGATGACTGTCCTTCCTCTATGGCCACTGTAGATGCGGTATGTGTTGGCAGCTGAACTGTGTGCGGGGAAGAGGGGGACATAGCTGGGATGGCAACCGTTGGCACAGATTCTGCCCCTGACATCCTTGCCTGTACCTCGTGCATATGTTCATCACTGATAGCATCTGTGGGGACACTATCAGATGGACCACAGGAGGGTAACGCAACTACATCACCTGTGAATGCAAAGAAATACTCTACATTACAAGAGACACACACACACACACACACACACACACACACACACACACACACACACACACACACACACACACACACACACACACACACACACACACACACACACACACACACACACACACACACACACACACACACACACACACACACCGACACACACACACACACACACACACACACACACACACACACACACACACACACACCGACACACACACACTGACACACACACACACACACACACACACCGACACACACACACAGACACACACACTGACACACCATGCATGTGAGATGACAGATGGCATGCAGCATGCTTGTGATACAGCTGACAGCATGCAGCTCAGACATCAATAGTGTTTGTAAGCATACCCCCTGGAATGCACACTACAGCAGGCAGGTGTCATATCATTATCCATGCAATTCACACGATCATGGTAGTATGCATGCATCCCCGTGATATACCATGTGGACCAGAACAGGATAAGAGTACACATGGCTGACGTGACCTTGACATGTAATCTGCTGGCATGTTCATTAACATGCATGCATGCCTGACACAATGGTGTTGTGACACATGTACAGCATCGTACTGGGAATCACATTGCGGTGTTGTCCATATGCCCTACAGATAGAATGCATGTTGAGCAAATGTGCATGGGCATGGTAGGGGACTGGGCCATTTACATTGCTGTACAGTGTGATGTACAGACACTGTGCCATTGCATGGCATCATGAGGCGTCTATATTGCTAAACAGTGCATGTTATGTACACATTGCATATCCAGAACTGCATGCATACCCATGACATACCTGTGGATTGTGACCTATGATGCTGAGGTGTATACACACCCAACCATGCTGTGTCATGTGTCAAGTCACTGGAGGACATACAGATGACACCCCTGCATGATGACTACAGAGAGTTAGCTGCCTGGCAACCATGTCCACACATAGGGGACCTGTCACGTCACCATTTCACACATGACATTGATGTACCACGCACACATGGTGCACAGCTAACAGTGATGTCCTACGGCAGGGGGGAAAAGTACTGTTTCTGTGGCCTGGTGTCACTGTCAGTGGAATCTGTGAAGGTGACTACCATCATGCTATGACACAGACAGCACGTTCAACACATCTTATGAGGTACATGTCACTGACACCTCCGCTAGCTGTGCACAAGCAGTTATGATGTGCAGCGTACCACATCACCTGTACAATCGGTCTAGTACAGCTGTACTTGGACCATGTGTGGACAAAGTGGGACAGGGTGTATCCACATCCCGTCTTCTGTGTGGCTACGTGTCTCTGGCCATCCCCCATGGCCATGTGTGCACATGTGTTGGTCATGTATGTGATGGCCGTCTATCACACATGTCTGTGTTGTCCCATATGACATACACCCATAGATGTTGGTTATGTCACCATCCACAGGGCTATTCAGACAACAGGTGTATGTGGGGTATGGGTTATGGGGAATTGTGACAATATTGCAACCAAAACGCTACGTATCTCGGACATGTCGGATGGAACATCACCATGTGTGAAACCTTTGCAGGGGCATATAACGCAATGGTGACGCCTGTGGTCTGCCCATATCACAGCTCACTGTGCGGTATTGGTTTGTGTACCACACATTCTGTTCCACTGTATAGCACATATGCCTCCATTGTAGAACACCTCCACCATTGTATGCACAGCTGGACACACATGTAGCAATGACAAATACTGTAGTTTCATGTCTGTGTATCATTTCAGTTGTATATATTGCACATGGGTGGCCTGTGTGGATGATGGGTGATGCAACCTGTATATCCATGTATTAACTGGCCAAGTGGTGAATAGATCTATGCTTTGACATGCCTGATACTGATGATAGACTCACCTGCAATGGACTCTTGTCTGTGCGGCATGCCAGAGGTACCTGCATAGGGTGACACAGCAGTATGAACATTATCCATGACTGTATGACAGCCACAGGGTGCACAGTGCAGGTTTACACATTTGCCTGTACAATAGCATATAGTCAGCACATGTGTGCATACCATACCTCTCAACCTCTTAGAACAATAAATGTGGACAAAGCCTACTATGATGGGGACATATAGGGACAACTGTGACATATTGCTCTTACTAACCTGGATATTTGATAGACCAATAGGTTTGCAGGCACATGGGTTTTTAACGGAATGTGCAGTCGTAAACACAACTGTATGTCATCATTTAAAGACTCCATTCCTCAGCTATTTGCCAGAAAGGAACAGATATTAAGGGGAACACACCGACAATATGAGGCAGACATCTGGACATCCTGCAATTACCTGTACGGTTCGGAGGTATGGTGCATACACAGGGTAGCATAAAGCATGTGTGTCCACATACCTTGCATATGTTGTTACATTACATGATGTACACTGACACATGCACATACATGGGATATACTGGCCATATGTTCAGTACTGACTTACCAGGCAACTCCAGCCTCATTGGTTGGGAGACACCCACCTCCACGATGGCAGTTACTGTTTGTGGGGGCTGTTCTGAGGGTGTTCCCAGACTGGCCAGTAGCTCCTCCGTGTGTGTGAGTGGAGGCTGGGTTGGTGGCCCACCACCCGTACCACCTTGTTCTCTGGCAATTGCAGTGGCACACTGTTTTGCATGATGTATGAGGTCCATGCAGTGTCTGTGCACCTGCTGGTAGGTGCATTTGTGGCCGCCCACTTCATTGACCCTCCTGCGAAGATCCTGCCACAGGTCATCCCGCTGATGTGCATGCTGTGGCACGTGGCTAAATAACACCTCGTAGTTCTCATGGAAGTACGGTATTACGACATCATCCTCCTGTCGGCTATATGCTGGTAGGTGTGTATGTGGCATTATCTGTAAGACATGATGAAGGTGACAGGTCACATTTACAGACATGTACAGTGATACTGCTGCACATACATTCTAGTACATTTGCACAGTTATCTTTGCAAATCAACATGACACTAACACGACTGGCATGTATGTGTCCCACACATGTAACACCCAGTATGCATTAGATATCATCCCATATATGTGTGTCACCTCATTAGTGTTCCTACTGCATGTGACGTCAGTCTCCATGTGGACATGTCTGTTTGCATGCACTGGTGTTCTTACCTATCTACTCATGACTGATGTATCCATGGTAATGCTGTTGACCTAGATGCTGTGGATATGTCACATATCAACACAGACACAGCCTTACTGGACTTGGCAGTGACAATGCACCAATTCCGCATGGAAACCTGTACATGCATCTGTTTTTCCATAGACATCTACAATGCACATCTGTTCAACATCCTGCCACGGATCACCTGTGTTGCACATGTGATAGACATGGGACAGTGGCTAGTCAGACATCATTCGCAGGTAAGGCTATCGGCTATAGCATGTACAGGCTGGGTTTCCTAGCTGTATCCGACACCCATTATGCCACCACGAGGGGCATCAGTGACACATTACTGATCCAGATAGATGATACTACATCTACCATACAGCCATCACACCATGTATGGCAGGGGTGATATGTGCAGCTATGTGGACAGGGCTGCATGGTATGGCTGGAGTATGTCACAGGTATGGCACAGGGATCTGTCCAGCATGTGGCAATCCTAGTCGTAGGACGGTGGTTGTCCATGACGTATGTCTTTCAGATCAGGCTATGGACATGTAGCATGTCTAACAACATAGTGTCGCAAATGTCTGTATGCAAGGTGGATAGCATGCTGCATACTGGAGGTGAGTATTGTGGAGGCTGGTATTGGCCATCCATGCATGGGCCCTACCCCTGGAGGGTGATGTGTATTCCAATATTGGTCACATGGGTGCTGTGTATGCCTGTCCAATGATCTCCGTGCACATGGATACTACCCTGTCATGTCATGGGTAACCTCGGATGACTACCTAAAGGGCCAGGGAGATGTCTCCAGCTCAGGGAGGTGTACTGCACTACACCATCCCTAACACAGTGTCCATACTGTTGACCACAGCCTAGGTGTTTCCTAATGGGTACAGGGGTATTCCCCTACTGGTGTCATTGCTGATATCATCCACCAGAATGTGCACATATGTCACACACATCACACACACAGCCCATTCTGTATGTTGTTCACAACACTGTGACAACAATTGCCCATAGGTCATGGCCATTCACATCATCACATACGCAGATGGCTGACATTTGTCTGTGTGGTATGGGCTACAATGAGGGTGGGGTCCAACACATTAACCCTGGTTTACTGTAGCTGACACTGTGTGATATGCACATGTCACTGTAGCACCTTTGGTAGTTGTGAGTCTGTCAACAGGCCACTAGTAGAACACTCCTGTGACATACACAGGCATCTGTAGCCAAACATCCGTACTGTCTTGTACATCTGTACTGCTAATACCTACATTGATAATGCTTCATGAACCTGCAGACCATACCCGGCAGTGTTCTGATGCGGTGCCACCAATCATGACTGTTGTCAACACATGTGGGTTGATAGTATACAACACCCTATCTGTAATGTGTGGGCATGCTCAGCACTTGTTCAGAGCTTCTTGGCACGTTATGAGCTACTGCTTAGTTTACTTCACACCAGTCCTCACAGGTACACTGTCTGTCCATACATTTCCAGCTTGATAACTGTACAACAGCTGTCGTACGCACATCACTCACATACCTCGTGAGACACGGTGGTTTCTAAGGCCTGTCCACCTGCCACGTACCACTTATATACAGGCATGTCCAACTGGCACGTACCAGTGCTATTGCCTGTCACTATGATGACTATGTTGTACATGTGGCAATAGAGCTATTCTCATGTCCACAGTCAATGCAAACCTCCCAACATACAACAGTACAGCCTGGGGGGATGCACATATGCAGTCCTGCTGGGGGTTATACTGTCACCAACCCTGACTGCATCTGACAGTCATGTGGGGTTGTGCAACATTGGCAACGCACCCCACACATCACATGGTCCCACATGATCCCCACCACAGGTCACACATATGGAGACACCTTGTACAGTACCCCTCCATACTCTGTGTGGGCACCGACAACAGCCCACATTGCCAAACATAACCACACCAACCTGTAGCCCACAGACACGTGTACCCATCACATACAGCCTATAGGGTGTCAGAATATATTCAACACACCTGTCTTAGGTGACTGTCAGCAGTCAAACTGCTGTTCCACTCAGCAGGCTACACAAGGCGATAGTCACTTACATCCTGCTGTCCAGTAACTGGTTCTGAAACATAACCTATGCACACATGCCACAAGTCAGCAGGTACGGTGTGACTCCCCTTCCATGTTTGTGTGACAGACGTTGTCACTCAGGGCACAGACTACGTGTGCAGGGACATGCAATAGCCCACCAGTGTTGTTGCCCTGCTGGTGTGGTCCACGCCCTGGGAAGCATTTTGCGTTCATCCGGACCTGTTACCACTATACTACGAAAGACTGTGTCACTCCCAACAGTTGCCCCTGCTTCTGCTGTCATTCCACAGGCATCTAGTACATGTCCACTTTGACAGACCTGGCCAAACAACATGATGCTGTGGCACAGCTGACCTGTACCTGTCAGCCTTGGGAGTACGGATCACATGTTGGTCTCTTGCTGCTTTTATACTGCCTGTCTTGCACAGTGCCCAATAACAGTCATCATCAGAACGGGAGCAGGCTAGTGAAGCATGTGGTCATGTCACACAATGCTTGACATCATCCTCTGTGACACACGCAGGCAAGGCATACCTGATACTGCACCACTGCAATATCTCTGCAGTGACTGGGACCTACCTCTTGGCTCTGCAGAGCACACCTGCAATGACTGGGTATAGACAGACTGTACCTCTCAGGCACGTACCTGGACTGGCACACCCACAGCTGAGGTGTCCCCATATTCCACTATGTTGTACACACATCCTGGCTGGTTACTTTGCACAATGCATCACAGGTGCTCCACGTGCATATGACTGTGTCCAGAACTACTGCTGCTGCTAATGTGAGACTGACAGTAGCCCACGCCTAACTGTGATAGCCACACATGTACTGACACATTAGGCGTATATTGTGCGTGAGTCATAACCTCTGCTCAGCTGGTTCGACCCATACACCACCTCCAAGACCAACAGTATCCTTGACATGGACACTACCAACATGTGACTGCTGTTCGACACCTACGGTTGTCCCCTCATTGGTGGAATCCGAACATCTGCTACCCACCCTTGTTAGCCACATACCGGCACCACACACTTCACGGCATACACAGTAGATGAGTACTACAACACCAACTACAGATGTCGTATGACAGCGGTAGTTGTTGTTGTGACAAACGTGCAGGTGGACAATGCACATGCAAATGCTGAGACATACCCCTGTGCACTTCAATAGCACGTACACGACAATGTGGTTCATGTTATTCCACACAGAGCCATGCAGGTACACACCAGAATACAGACGACACTCTGGGGGTGCAGTCCCACGGACATACTTTACAACAACAGGTGGGGGCTGTTACACAGTGGTGTACATTCCCATGGGCGGGGTGACTCACTGGTCAGCCTCGGTAGGGCCACAGGATCCCATATCACATACACCATAACTAGCTACATACACATTACTGCGACACATTCCGAGATGTACCACAGGGCATTTTGGTGGTATGTCAGTAGTCGTATGCAATACCCACATCTGCTTACACATACAGCTGTCACTCTGGAACATGACAGTAACAGGTGATGTTGGCAATAACCTGTCTGATGGCTTCATTGCTAACATTACACCCTCTCACTCCCTGCAGGGCCACATTCCTTGCAGGTACATTGCAGTGTACCTGCAGTCACACCTACACAGTACTGATCTGCACTCTATATGTCCTAGGACACAGGCCCCTTGTCACCCTGCAATATCCCAGGCTGTGATGTCCACAGAACTCTGAGCAGCATTTCTCCACACTGGGACATCATATTCAGTAACAGCCTTGTACCAGACATTGTGGCCCCTGACTGGCACACAGTGACTGTAACACTCCTCACAGGTGGTGCCACACTGCATGACTGGGACTATCGCCCTACACACCTCAAAGGTCTGTCATGCACAGCTATAGGGCGCATAATCATGGACATAATTTGTCGAGTCTCTGTTGTGACCCAGTCCTTTGATGCCAGCTGGGTTGGTCTTGTTGGGGCCACAGCATGCCTCCTACACCTGTTGAACACCTTTCCTACAGTCGCCAGAGTTGTTGATGATGACACGGGTGTCCACACAGACTGCATTGTCCTCTCACTGCCATTCAGCACCGTTCTCCATTCTGGTATTGACTACATACACATCCACCTGCACATCACAACATATGTCTCTGGATGTTATGCAATGTGGCTAATGGATGGGACACACACACTGAGGGTGGCATACCAAATCATATACTGCAATCCAGTTACACTTGGCTTACCACAGTCCTCAGTCATGGGGCCCTCATGTTTCGTATATGCTTCCCTGAGGTACAGGCTACCACTGAGGGGACTTCCCTGCCTAGCTTTACAGACCACTGCATACCCAGCACTGTTGTTGCTCCACCAGCTGATACAGACCCCATCCATACTGGTGTCACTGTGACAGATACCGATATGAACATCATGGCCTCTACCTGCATGACACGGTGTGTACATCACCTTTGCAGTACACCATCCTCCCACTAGTTATCACATAGGTGTTATTCCACTAGATACATGTTGCATTGTACATGTGTGTAAGACACATGTATGTCACACATGCTCCTGTGATTACCACATTGCCACTGTGGCGTGGATATCCTTCTACATGTTCACACATGTCTGTCCTGGGTGTGTAGCTGGTACATAGGTACCCATTATACCTCTGAACACCGGACGTATACACACATCCATGGGTACAACACCCCACGTAGGGTGTACCTTACACAATAGCTTTACATACCCCAACATTAAAACGCCATGATGTTTATTGAGTTACACCTGGTGACGTATGCGGCTTATGTACAGACACCACATCTGTACACATTTGCAGACTACATACTCAGGGGTGACGTCTGCTGCAAAGACAGGGCCCATGTCTGCAAATATGTTTATGGATATACTCCGGATACACGACATACACAATAGCCACTATGACCATGATGCTCATGGATATGTGCACACACGCGACTATGTGTGGCATGTACTTGGGGGTTGCATTCCCAGACCAGACACTCACCATGCTTTGGGACATGTTTCCTATGTACATCACGCGTGGACAGTCAGTAGCAGTGTTCATGTGATACCTCGTTTGCTGTATGGTGGACACATGTACGCCAGGGATCACTGCAGTGGCTGTACTGTGCAGCGATGCAGGTTACACATGGCTCTTCTGTTCACAGGACACTACCCTGGAGAGGTGCCACTGGTGTGCACACTGTAGTTGTTACACATTGACTTGCCGGACTGCACGGTGCACCACTATGAACCTGTGCAGCTATTACATGCCCTTTGTGCATGGTTACTGGTATAGCCCTTCCAGTTAGATTGGCTGTCACACTATTACAATGTCCCGTGACTACGGGCCATATGTCTACTGTTATTGTACATGCCAATCATGTTCATGTTTGTCTGTCACATCTCTTCCACTATTCTTGTATGGGAGTAATGTTTGAGTCCTTTGCAAATGCACAGAGTGGAGTACATAGTTATTTCATCATAACTGTTTATACATATCTTAATTACATAGTACTCACATCACTATATGATACCTTTGTTATGCATGTAACAGAAACCTGGTTCAAGGCTCCCGAGAGCACCCCAGCACTACCAGGTTATACCTCATACCATGCTTTTCGGCCCCAAAACTTGGACCGAACCACAAAAGGAAGGGGAGTATCAATATTCATCAAAGATACCCACACTTCCAGGTTGGTGGCACAGCACGAAGCATCAGAGAATATCCATGTGCAACTAACAGTGGGTAAAACTGCCTTCCAGTTTATAGCCTGCTACAGACCACCCTCCCAAACCCAGCAACCCCACTCAGCCTTCCTGAGAACACTGGAAAATATGAAGGTCTCTCCAAACACCATTATATTGGGAGACTTCAACCCCCCAAACATAGACTGGGAGCATTACTCTAGCTCCAACACCCTAGCCCAAAGGTTCCTAGAATTTATAAACTCAAATGCTATGGAACAACTTGTTACCACTCCCACAGGAGAGGAAAACATACTGGACCTGATCATCCCCAACATGGGGACTCTATGCTCCAGACCAGAAGTGTATCCCTCATTGGTAAGATCAGACCATAAACTAATCTCACTGGATATTCACATCCCGACTCCACCCCCTGCCCTGAAAACCACAGTGAAAAACTTCTCTAATGCAAATGTCACACTCCTCAAAATGAGGTGGAATCCTTCAAAGCCCCTGGGCCTGTGGAAAATACGGCCCAGACCACAGAATCCTTTATAAACGCATTCTATGAATACCTTCAGGAATGCATGGATCATGCAATCCCAAATAAAACCAAGTCCCAATCCTCCAAAGGCAGACGTCCTGTCTGGTGGACCCCAGCCATAAACAAACTATACAATAGAAGGAGGAAGCTACTACATGATAGAGCAAAATCCCAAAAAGGGAAGGCATCTCTGATCAGTATTAGCAAAAAACTACGGGCACTCATAAAATCATCTAAGGCCAGCTTCGAGAGAAAAATTGCACAGGACACTAAGGATAATCACAAGGCTTTCTTTAGTTATGTTAGAAACCTGGGTGGGAATTCCCAGATATGCTCAGAATTAGTCCAAAATGACAAAAAATACACCGAACCCACAGACATCGCCAACATCCTAGCTGACAGGTTTAGCGCAAACTTCTCCCCTCCCCACCAAAAGGGCAAATATCTATCCCAGCAGAGTGCTGCCCCCCTGACATCTCAGATGCTCAGGTAAGAGCTGCCCTCTCCAAAGCAAAAAACACAGCATCACTGGGACCAGACGGTGTCCCGGGCTACATCCTACATGAACTCCAAGAAGAGCTAAACCCAAACATAAAATTACTGTTCAATCTCAGCCTTACTACAGGATATGTACCCAAAGAGTGGCGTACAGCAACAGTGGTCCCTCTCCACAAAGATGGTGCCTCAATGGATCCTGGAAACTATCACCCCATAAGCCTGACTAGCTTGGTCTGCAAAGCTATGGAAAGGATCATCATGGACCTCATAAATAAACATATCGGGGACCTACAGACACTGGATCCTACCCAGTTTGGCTTTGTTATGGGCAGATCCTGCCTCTTAAACCTGGTTGATTTCTTTGAAACAGTCACTAAGGCCATTGATGAGGGGAAGGTGGTCCACACAGCCTACCTGGACCTCAGAAAAGCCTTCGATAAAATACCCCACTCGGGCATTATAGATAAGCTCACCAGCTTAAATATAAACCCCTATGTCACTAGATGGGTTGCAAACTGGCTCAAGGACAGAACCCACATGGTTAGAATAGCTGGAGCCATGTCAGACTCCAAACCAGTTACAAGTGGCATCCCACAAGGCTCAGTCCTGGGACCTCTCTTGTTCGGTATATATTTCTCGGAGGTACAGGCCAACACGGAAGGACTGTGGCTGACCAAGTTTGCAGATGACTGCAAACTGGGCGCCATAATAGACACTCCAGCTGACACAAGCATCCTCCAAAAGGGCCTCATAGAAACAGACAACTGGTGCCAGAGCCATGGCCTCAAGCTAAACGCCAAAAAGTGTATAGTCATCCCCTTTGGCAAAAACAAAGTGCCCACAAATTACCACATAGGTGGTAATCCATTAAGTACAGAAGAAATAATTAGGGACCTGGGGACCCAAGCTGATAGCAATCTCTCATTTGACAACCACATGGCCAAAGTGGTTAGAAAAACATTTTATATAGCCCACCTAATCATGAAAGGATTCACATCTAGATCAGGGGAGGTCATCGTGCCTCTTTACTCATCCCTCATCAGGCCCATAATTGAGTACAATGCCCTTTTGGGATGTACCTTACCAGACACCTGCAGCAACTGGAAAGACCCCAAAAGTACCTCACCAAGAGGATCAAAGGGCTCAAACAGATGCCATATGCTGCCGGTTAAAGAAACTCCAGCTCTACTCAGTGGCATACCGCCTGCTCAGAGGCGATCTGTGCCTGACGTATAAAGCCATGTCCAACCGGAATTAATGGACATGCTGCACCTCAGAAAATCCAAATCCCATCGAGCCACGCCGAGAGACTTGAACTTCAGCACTGAAATAAATAGGACATGCTGGAGGGACAGATTCATAGCCCAGAGGCTCCCTTCACTCTGGAATAAAATCCCAGTCCAGGTTAGGCAGAGTCCCTCATTGACTCTCTTCAAGAGGAATCTTGATGAGTGGATGGGAGATCATAGGTTTACCCCGGGTATCACTTCTGTGTCACTGTTAGACAGAGGCACAGTATACTAACCTCGAAAAAGGGCATAGCAAAATTATTTTAAAATGGGTGGCGAAAGCCAAACACACTCTGGCTAGGCTTATAAATGCCCTAGGGCAGATAGCCTAGTATGAACCTATGAACCTATGAACCTATCATATGGCTGTTCTCCTGTGTAACATATCTGATGTATCAATCTACTGTACTATACATTACACATGTTTTACATGGTATCCCATAATCCAACCATTACTTGCACAGAGGGTCCACCTTAAACATGTCGTTGACGTTATATGCCCATACACATGTGTACTGTTACAGTATATCTACATATACTATCCCCTGCTATGGCACGTACTTATTGGACATACCCTGCCACTGATGGCGGGTCGTATGACATTGTTCTGTTTAACGCCGTCATGTTGCATCCCTTGTGGTGTCTGTGCTGTTTACCGTGTGGCCCACTGCTGGACGCACATCTTCTACAAGCATTGGTACGATCAGCGAGACATCACTACATAAATACCATTTCCCATTTTATGCATGGCGGACACTGTTAATTACTGCAAACCAGGCTATGCATACACTGACATTACATAATTCAAAACATACTATACATGCAGTTAGTGTTATACATACCTTGATATCGTTCTGGTGTTTCGTCTCTATCTCGCTCCTCTGTATCACTCTTTCAACTGTTATACGGTATGAGCATACAGTTTGCATATCTGGCAAGTCATCCTTATATACGTCTATACCTGCAACATGTGGTTTACTGCCGCCAATTGGTGGTCCGGTGTGACTACTTATGTGCACTTCAGCTGTGCAGCTACTCCATTCACCAATTACGGGGCAGCAGTGGGGCATAATTGAATTCTCCACCTGGGCATTGGCCATTTGCCCTGCCTTCGGGGAGACGGCCTGTATTGTGTTTTGTTGTGTGTAATTGCAACTGCTTTGTGTAG
This sequence comes from Protopterus annectens, assembly GCF_019279795.1. Classification (NCBI taxonomy): domain Eukaryota; kingdom Metazoa; phylum Chordata; order Ceratodontiformes; family Protopteridae; genus Protopterus; species Protopterus annectens. The sequence goes on from NC_056739.1 coordinate 836,109,182, forward strand.
AGCCAAGTCTATTTTGGGGTCATGTCCCCCGTGGATTGTGTGTGATTCTACCTGTGAATGTACCTGTCATCCCACCCGTCTGATAAAGGACTATTGCAAACACCTGTAACATCGCAGTTTTTTCCGTTATATGACAGATACAATTTTGCATGGCGCCTTTAAATGTCTCTCACAAGGTATGTCAATGGTTCAGCAGATGTAATTGACTAACTAGATGTTTGGGCTGTGGTTACAGTCTGTATTGCTATTGTTTACAGTGTGGGGGATGTAGGCGGGTGTACATAGCATATACGGTTTTGTGGGGCTTGCATTTCTACGTAGTCCATATATATGTGTGTGGGCCCCTTCCCTAATTACAGTGCTATCACTTAATAGACTTCTATTATGGGAATTTACTGTGGGCCGTTGTTAATTGATTTCAATATGGTATGCAGGTGTGGTTGATACTTCCATACCTTCGGATGTACGGCGATATGTGCAGAGATATTTGTAAATGAATGCTATCCCGTGTATGTCTGCCCCAGATATTTGCTGTCATTGCAGTGGTGTTGGTGTCAGACCCTCTGTCACATGGCTTGCCACCTTTTCATATGGCCATAGTTGGACACTTGTGGGTCACACAGTGATGTTTACAGGCTGACATATGGCCACGGTCAGTACACAGGATAGCACATACTTTTATTCTCATTACAAACCTATTGTTCTTGGTCCTTCACTACTTATCAGTTTTCACGTAACATTTCCATTTCTTACATACAGGCATGAGTATTTCCTGCAACTATTGCATATTATGTGGGACATACTAATGTCCTACACTCACGGACAGTTGCCCTTTCTAATGTTTCATGTCAGGACACACCTGCCCGGGGGGGCCGTCCCTCCCAATGTGGGACAGGTGTTTACCGCATGCCTACGGATAGCTATACCCGCACCTACCGTAGTCATCTACCTCCGAGTTGCCACCTACAGACACACTATGCGGACACACATGACACACTTTAGTCACACGGGAACACACATGGCACCCTCATCACACACATACACAGGCTACATCACACACAACCACAGTTGTACACAGTACCTACATGGTCCGCACCGCCGACAGCGGTGACTACATGTCCTTACTATCATCCTATTGCTCGCGGTTCCCTGTTCCAGTTCTGTGTTCTTTCTGTCTTTCATCCTTCTGGTTACACGTGTCGGTGTGTGACACATTCCATAGTTGGCGGTATCCTGTTTATTTGTACCTCAAAGGTGTTTAGAATGTCATCGACCTATCTATATATTTGCAGATGCCAGTGACACCTTGTATATCGACATATATCACACTATCACCCTTTCATTGTGTGTTTGTCAGTGTATACTGTGTTTCCTAGACTCTGCCTGTTTGTGTCTGTACCTGTCACATTACACACCTGCCGTAGGTTAAGATTACCTCCCATCCCACTTTGCAAGGGACAATCCCTCTTTGTGCAGTTGTGTCCTGCAAAATATTTGTGAACATAGCAAATGTCCTGCGACTTTGGGACAAACATATTCGCTATAGTTTATGTCATTGTTGCATGTCACCCTTATTCTGTATCTGACCCACCTACATGTTACAGGACACGGAACACGTACCTGCGACCATTACTAAACTATAAGCTTTTTATCTATGCAAAACACTGTTGTTCTGGTTTTCATCCTGGCCGGGTGTGTGTCATCCTGCTGACATCTGGCGTATGTCCCACATTGGTCATTTGAACTGTGGCAACCCTACCATATGTACATCTTGCCTAGCAATAGTGTTGGGTGATTGTGTACATGACTGCCTGTTCCACTCCTGGCAGTGGTCGTTTTACCCTTCAGAGCAGGTGCTATTTGTTCAGGGGTGACTAATGCTGGTGTCACCTGTTCTGTACATCATTGACCGTGATCTGCGCAGTGGTCGGTGACACTTAGCCCTGTTTCACGCATATCCGTATAGTCGTATTTAAACATCGCTTACCAGCTGTGGGCAATGCTTATTCCCGCTAATGTGTGCTACACATATTCTGATGACCTGCATCCGGACTGCATTATCCGTGCCGTTAGGATTATGTTACATCCCTTGCGGGACATGGGACCGGGAACATGCACAACAGTCACTGCATGTACCACTTGGACATCTGGGGATTGTACACAAATTATGTAAATTTGTATGTGCAGTACACTACAGCAGTTACTCCACACTACACTCACATGGATGACTCCGTTAGTTTACAACTTGATGGGTCCAGTTAATGGTATGTCCATGTGATGTTTACTGGCTGTACTCCAGCACTGGGTATGTATATCACAATTAGGTACACCCGATAATTTGCTACACCTTCATACGACCGTGGATGCAGCATGCCGGGGTGACTAATGTCTGTCATGGGTACATCCCCTGCCTTGACACTACATCCATGATTACATTTTGTGGAGCCCCTCAGTAATGCGGTGGGTAATCTGTGATGACTGTGTGTAGGACAGTGCTTACACACATGTGCTCCCGTGATTGCCTCTGATCCAGTACGCGACAGTTGCTTACTCGATGTTGTGGCGACGGGTGTCACTGTTTGCCCCGTTTGGTGTTTTGCCTCTGACAATCGGGCGTGTACCTACCAATGTACCTGGGAACTATACACACAGCACCGGCAGATGCTGATGGGTGCATCTACTGTTCAGGTGTTGACAGTTCCGTGTTCCCATGGCTGTTGCATGTACAATGTTTGAGGGCTGCCTATGTAGGATTCCACAGTATGCCACCTATACATCACAATTTACAGGTAGTCGTGTTTGTGTGCCATCCATGTTACTGTGTGCAGGTTGGGAGGGGTGTCAGTCCGTGGGAGCCTACACTGTCAAGGTATGTGCTATACGTTCCCTCTTTGCCAAGGCGTAGGCATATTGGGCATGCCTCCGTCTGCCTACTGGGGCTGGCACAGTGTGTCCGTGGTCTGGATCCCTCTGTGCCTGTGTTGGCCTTGGCACTTGCGGTGGGCTGTGAGGCCCTCCCCCATTATGACCCTGCTGCAGCTGTTTCTGCAGGATCAAATTATGTAGCATGGCACATACTATGAAGATGTGGGCACATGTGCCTGGAGAGTACTGCAAGGCTCCACCAGCTGTGTCCAAGCACTGGAACCGTGATTTCAGCATCCTGAACACAAGCTCTATGATGATTCTGGTTTGTGCGTGTGCCTCATTATGGCGTTCTTGCATTGGTGGGTGTGCATTTCTGATGGGGGTCATCATCCACGGCTCCAGTGCATAGCCAGCATCCCCCACAAGGTGACCTTGTAGGATGTCCCCCCTGACAAATACCTGATACAGCTGTGAGGCATGCCAGATATGGGAGTCATGGTAGCTTCCAGGGCTGCCAGCACACACATCCATGATAATGCCCTGGGCATTGCACATGACCTGTCAGTTGATGGAGTGGAATCCCTTGCGGTTTATGTAGCGCCTACCATACTCACCGGGTGGTGACTTAATTTGTATGTGCATGCAGTCTATCACACCCAGTACCTCTGGGTAGTTTGCCACACGGTGGAAGTGACGCATATTGCTGGCCAACTCCTCCTGAATTCGGGGGAAGTGTATATGCTCATTGGCATGTGGTAACATGGCATCCAGGAACTGGTGTAGTACCCTGAATGCCGATGCTTGTGAGATCCCCATTATATCTCCAGTTGGCCTTTGAAAGGTACCTGTGGCTAGTATTCTCAAGCTTACACATACCTTCGTGTCCACTGGGATGGGTTCCCCTCTGTTGTTTCTGGTTCTCAGGCATGGCTGGCACAGCTCTACTATTTGCTGTAAGATGTCCCTGTCCACCCTGTAACGCTCTACTATCTCCAGATCATGTAGGTTACCCTTGGTCTGAACACTCTTCTCCTCCTACGAGGCCTACGGTGGTTGTCGGCATCATCCTCCACAACACCGTCGGTCTGTAACACATGCTGATGAATCACAGCTATGGCAGTTCCCAACATGTACATTTTAAAAGTTCCCCGTCTGTTTACACCTATGGTGCGGTGTTTGGGAATACACAGGTGTGTGTTGGGTGCGTTCACATTTTATACTGTTCTGCTGTGAACACTGATGATGTCATAGGGTGTGTATGTACGATCGTGGCTACAGGGTATCTTCTGTGTTTTATTTACGAAACCGCTATTGTGTTGCCTTTGGTGTTGCATTACATTTGGATGCCGTGATTACCTCCTGCCCTTCCGTTTACATTTGTGCACGTGACACCTACCATTTGCTGGCATGTATCCAGCTGCCTGCTTTCATTTGTACTTTCCTAGACCTGGCTTATCTTGCGTAATGTGTGCTATTGCCGATCTACTGTGGGTTTGCTTTGCTCTGTTATGACAGTTCTCCTATCTTTGCATTCCAGGTCCTCCACACCTTTCTTTGAAATCCTATGCCTCCCCTATCCTGTTTTGCAGGTTTCTGCATGCAGGCTTGCCTACTGCCGTCAATTGGCCTCCGTGTGTTGATTGGTGTTAATTGCTCATTACTACGCCAATTACCCTGCTTTGGCATTTCCTTCTTTTCTTCCCATGACCTTCCTGTTTGTACTATTGTTCGCGGCGCGTGCATCCGCTTACCGGGTTTCGGGCATGAGTTCATCCCCGTACACATGCGCTTTCGGGCTAAACAGTTCTATACCCTCCTCCCCACCCCTGTCCTTCAGCTTTGCTTAGCAATGGCCAGGCCAGATTTGCATTGCTCCAATGTGCTTACTGATACGGTGGCACACCCCTTTGCTGATGTCATGTATCACCTTTGATACACTCCTCGGTGTTATAGCTCTGCGTCATCAGGTACATCCTTAATCTGGCGGGACGTTTGCGATTCAGTATTACCTGCCTCATTTGCATGGCATTGACTACTAATTCATAGTTACAGCGCCAAACACTGTCGCGGGCCCCTGGCAACCCTTGCACCTTGCTTGTGGTGTGCCATGCCTACCATTGCATATTATGGTGTAATCCTGATTTGTCTTTCATTGCGATTTTCTGCCATTTTTATATATTTTCTTTGTATTCCTGTTTGCACACACATGCCCTGCGGTTGTGCTGTGCGTTACTGTGGACATGACATTAAATGTTGTTTTTTAGGTGTTGTGCATTTTTTCTTGTGCCATTGGCTGTGTATTTCTCCATTGGCATATGTTAACTTTGTAATACATGTGTGTGGTCCGCTTCCATAACTCCGATGTTCTGTTTGGGAAAATGTAAACCGTGTTTTTTGGTTTACATTTCCATGGGCTTGCACTATGCCTGCACCACTTCGTGAATTGCTGTATGCCTTCATTAGCATGGTGCGACACTGCGCATGGGGTGATTTGCATACCTATGCCGAGGGCTGCATAGCTCTGGCGTATGCCGGTAGTGCACGTGGGATTGGTCCGTACCTGAATCGCTCGGCAGACATATTTGGCGTTATGCCGCCTACGCTACGCCTGCGCCTGGCGCAAGCTTCATGAATCCGGGGGATAGAGTAAAAGAGAGAAATCTTTTATGGGATAAAGCCTGTGGATTTTTTACTTTATCAAATTTTCATTGGTTGAGCTTGAGTGTAGCTGCTTTGCTCAATTTCTTTTTTTTGTTTATACTAGTCAAACTTCTCCAAAGCCTGCTTTTTTGTAATTTATGAAGCACCACTATCCTGTGTTTGTGAGACCATAGTGCACTGTTTCTGAGATTTCCTGCTTTCACTACTTTTGTGTAATCATTGAGTTAGTATATATAAATAAGGGAGGTGTAAGGTGAAGCCTGCAGAAACAATATTTTTAGCCACTGTGGATAACATTTATTATACAACTACCCCCCATTAATATTGAAAAATGTGCACGCTGATTGGCAGAGTGCACATTGTAAATCTGAGTTATAGTAATGGGAAAAGGTCCGGTCGCCCAGACTTTTTCCATTACTATAACTCTTTTTTTACAGCAATGGAGAATGCAAGATCTCCGTTGCTTCACACTTTCTCGCTATGTTAAAGGAGTTTAACATAGCAAGACAGCTTTAAAAAAAGCAACGGAGATTCTCCGTTGCTTTTGTTAAAGCTGTCTCACTACGTTAAACTCCTTTAACATAGCGGGACAGTTTGTAAAAAGAAACTGAGATCTTGCTTTCTCCGTTGCTTTTTTCAAAACTGTCTCGCTATGTTAAATGGGTTTAACATAGCGAGACAGCTTTAAAAAAAGCAACGGAGATTCTCCGTTGCTTTTTTTAAAGTTGTCTCGCTATGTTAAACCCATTTAACATAGCAAAACAGTTTGTAAAAAGCAACGGAGATCTTGCTTTCTCCTTTGCTTTTGCCCACAGCTCTGATGTACTGTGTGGGCATATGCATGCGCAGTACATCAGAACTGCCGCAGAATACCAGACAGATGTGGAAGGGCAGCAAGGAGGCATTATACAATGCCATTATTTAAGAAGAGTAATTATTTTTTTTCTTAAATAATGTCGTATAATAGCAATAACCCACTTCTGGGTGTGGATAATGCTGGATTTACCCACGGTTGGTTTTGTTTAGCCACTCGGGCTTCGCCCTTGTGACCAAACCACACCAACTGTGGGTAAATCCAGCATTACCCACACCCAGGCATGGGTTATTGCTATAGTAAACACAGTGTTTCTAACCAATGCCACTAGTACTTTGGGAGGTTGTGTTCTCAGTCTGATGTGATTCTACCTTAGATGATCACAGGGAAATGGCTAAATGTGGTACAGATTTATTTGATTATCTAGTTGGTACATATTTATTTCAATACAGAGAGAATGCTTATCTAATGTATGGTGAAGATGAAGCTTGTCAAAGCAATGTTTCTAATCATCGTGGCCAGTATTTGGCAAAGCAATGTTTCACACCAGTGCAGCTAGTATTTTAATAGGTTATATTTTCAGTCAGTTGTGATTCTTTCTCAGAGGGTCCTGGGGAAGTTTCTAAAAATGGTACAGAGTTATTAGTTTATATGATATATGGTGACTACTGTCTAAAGTTAAATCATGACATTAACAGATACTATAAGTCAAGATGCAATTAGTGCACTGATGACTATGTTTACAGAGTATGGTATACCAGATGTTATCATGTCAGAAAATGGTGCCACCAATGAATTTAAGAGTTTTTCATGGAAATGGAAATTTTCACATTTCTGCCAGTCCCACTTTTGCACAGTCAAATGGGGAAATTGAGAGAAAAGTACAGACAGTAAAGCACTTGAAGAAGTCACAGGGCAGTTATGCTTACTGTCATATAGCATTGCTGGAATACAAAGACTCTCAATAACAAGTTGTCAGGCTAACTCCTCTCTACTATTGATGTGCTACAAATTAAAATGGAGAAATCCTTTTATAGCATTGTTAACAAATGACCATAAATAATTAGATCCAAGACCAAATCAGAATCTCTCAAGACAAAAATTCTACTACTGTAGACGGATTCACTTCAGATGATCGAGTTTCCGAAATCTCGAAATTCATATGATCGAGACCATATGTTCGAGTTTTCAGAAACTCGAACATCAAAAGTGAAAATAAAACAAAAAACACATTTAAAGACGTTTTTGCAGGGGGGCAAGCCCCCCTGCACCCCCCACATCCCCCCTACTTAAATATACTAACTACAAGATTGCACTACAAACTTGAAAAGGGAAATCTCTCATTCCGCACTTTTGCAGATACTGCGGAATGAGAGATTTCCCTGTTCCCCATTGTAGCACAATCTTGGACTTCATATATTTAAGTAGCAGGGGTGCAGAGGGCTTGACCCCCTGCAGAATCCCTCACCTAAGGCACTCACACACTTTATTTATCCCACTTCAGATGTTCAAGTTTCTGAAAACTCAATCATATGGTCTCCACTATATGAGTTTCGAGATTTCGGAAACTCGATCATCTGAAGTGAACCCTATAGACATATTGAGACCCTTTCTGACTTGAAGAAGATAAGGTGATAATTCAGTAATGGTGCTATAAGAAATAACTTGAATCATTTGCTGTAAAAACTTTAGAAGATAAAATGCTGAGGGGGAAAAAACAGGAAACATCTGGTTAAATGAGTAGAGTGAAAAATGTTATTCTTGATACTCCAAGGGATGCAGAGGCAATCACAGAGGTAATTGGAGAGCGGTCCAGGATGGAATACCTACCAGATGTGTTAGAGGTTAATAGAGGTCATGCCATCAGGTAAGACTTCATGCCATGGTCAGCTGCAGATAACACTGACATGTTTGTGTTCCTACATCTCTGAAGTGTTGGAGACATAGAAGACATTTAAGAAAGATAGTTCACTATACTGATAGCTCAAGAAAGGATAGTAAATAATATCAGTAAATAATAAAATATTGACATGTATATTTCATTAATGTCATCAATAATAAATGAATATATATGTGTGGAATAAATGGGGTCTGGTATGCAATAAATGAACTTTCTTTTACTGTGGGTTTAAGGAAGAAGTTTTGATGGCAGATGAGGAAATATGAATTTAGGCCTGGTTGCAGCACTGCAACAACATCACTCCAAAACAACTGACAGATTTTTATATGAACAAAGGCTTTATCAACAGTACCCTCTCTGCTGATCTTAAAAAGACATGGCACATTTGACCACTCCCTTCTTTTTAAACCTTCCAAATTAGGATTCCCCAAATAACCTCTTAGCTGGTTTTCTTAACTATTTCATTGGCAGCCCAATACAGAAATATTATGACAACATTATCTAAGTACAGTCACTCCTTGTTCTGCTGTTTCCCAAGTATTCATTCATAACTCACATTCCTTTTATTTAATGATAAGCACTTTCTACATATCTCTGAACCATATCTAATCTATTTTGCCGGCAGCCTTAGAAAGGGGGAAAGATGCCCAGCAAATTCCATCCTTGGTTTAAATGGATTTCATTACAGTATTTTTCATGTTCTAGGATAAATGCTTGTTGATAAATATCAAACCAATACCAACTAAGTGCTGGCTGACATAATCCATAGGGTAACTTGTTCCACCACCTATGTTTCTGTTTTTGTGTTATAGCTATGCATAGGAATCGCCTTAACATCACAATGCTAGCTTCCCTGAAATCAAGTATTCAGTTTAGCATCCTGATGTTGCAAAGCCTCATTCAGAGTGAACTCTGTGGTGTACTGAGCTCTTTTCCACATATAGCCACCTATTAGCAATTAGGAAATCCTCTCTTCAGTACCATTACAGAGCATGAAGTCCTGGGCTGAAGCTTCCTATGTAGTTTATACTACTAACTTCTTTGGCCCTTTCCCACGAAAGGCATTAAAAGTCACGCAGTTTTTTTTCAATTCCTTTCATTTTCTTCCTTAAGCAAGAAGTTCATCTGACATATTTTTCCTTGGTGGACTTTTACTTAACCAGATTCATTTTAGGTATTGCTCAGGTAATAAATAAATCATTAGTTAAAAGTAGAAAAGAAACAGAAACCATAATTATGGACTGCAGTAGGTACAGTTAATGCTACCCACTACTTTTTCTGCAGCATAATATATAGTACTGTGACCTATCGTATACTTCTTAATTGTATTTATTTGTCATAACAAGCCATATAGAACTGGGTAAATTTTAAATGACAATAATATCATTCATGCTCCAGTACCAGTATACCATTTAAAGAGTTACTGTTTTAAACATAATTTTTAGCAACTGTAAAAAATTAAAAATAAGATCCCTGAAAGACTATATAAAAATATGTGAAGAAATCTTTAGTCTAACATCTATGCATTCTAGCTAAGGAACATAATCTTGCTGTTAGCTATGCAAAGAATATTTAGTTTTTTTTAACTTAATTTATGAACATTAAATTGAACCCCTTCTTATATGAAACTAACATGTTGTAACAATTAATTATATATCTCTACATGATGGGGTTTTGCATTGGTTTATCTTCAATACAGAGTAAATATTCCTCAATATAATGTTCCTGTTTAAAAAAAGTATTAAGCCATATAGGAAGTAAGAAGTTATTTCCTGGATTTTTAAACCACAAATCAATAAATAAATATATGCACTTAGAACTATATTGTATTAAAATATGTACATCTGCTTTCTCACAGATGAAACTCTATTACAAAGTAATTAAATGTATAAGCTTAGTATTGTGCTATGGATATCAGCCCCTGGAGTTTTAGTTTAAATGAAACTGGAGGTTAATTAGCCAATTAAATGTCTATGTTAAATTTATTAGCATGTTATACATCAGGCTGTAAGTTTTATAAGGTTTTACTGCTAATGAAATTAAAATCTAGACAAACAGAGTAGCATTTCAAATGTTCTGTAGAATGAACTGATAGCTTTTTCTTTACTGAATTTCATTGTAATGGAGCCTGATCTAAGGAAGATTTCATATGAATGAAATGCCGTTACTAATCTTCCTTATATTAATGATGGAAATTCCCTGGCAATTAACTAGAATACTGACAGTTCAATATACTTCTCAACCAATATTCTTACTGTAATATGAGTCATTAACTATGTCAGTATATTAAAATTGTATAAGAATCCATGTTATTGTTCCAGAGCTATAATGCTGTAATTCTGTATTTATTACAGAAATACAGCTGTGATACTCAAGGCTCATACACTGAGCACCATTTTGCTGAATAAATTGCATAACAGGTTTCACAGTATAGCTTCACTCCCATCACACAAGAAAGTTGTTAGTCATCTAATCATTTTAGCACTAATATGAATATCATATTGGTCTGTAAATATAAATGTAGTACAAGCGGCATTAATACATCAAGTCAGAAATCTATTAATGTAGATCTGTGTTCCATTAAAGGTTAGCTGCCCTTTTCTGCCTCACCACAGAATATATTTTACTCAGTTAATTCAAAGCACAGGGCAAAATAAATACACACACAATTTGCATATTTTCTGATACATAACAACATAGGCTGTCACCTGTATGGTCTTCGTTGGTATACCTTTGTCTATATGTTTTGTCTTCAACCAACATATTAAAAGGAAATTGGAACACTGTATGTTCTAGTGGAAGTGTCTTATTAAAAGTCATATGATGGTTGTTTTGCTGTTTCATCACGTGAGAGGACTGCAGCCATAATTTCTTCTTTTAGTATGTTATATAAATGTAGGATAGATATTGAGAAACAGATATTGGAATGCCAAAACCTTGAAGAATGTGCTTTACTATTGGCCAGTGTGCTCATCTGATTTTTTTAGCTTCTTGTCAGGGTTGCTATGAGGGCAGCCATGGTGGTGCAGTGGTTAGCGTTGCCGCCTCACAGCAAGAGGTTCTCAGGTTCGATCCTCGGCTGGGGTGCATTCTGTGCGGAGTCTGCATGTCCTCCCTGTGGTCACGTGGGTTTCCTCCGGGTGCTCCGGTTTCCTCCCACATCCCAAAGACATGCTGTAGGTGGATTGGACACACTAAATTGATCCTAGGTGTGAGTGTGTGTGTGCCTTCTGTGGAAGGTTGGGCGCTGGGCTGGCAACTCAACACCGTAAAACTCCACTGCCAATCATGAGCGGATGGTGATCTGCTGTGGCGACCCCTAACCGGGAAAAGCCGAAAGAAGAAGAAGTCAGGGTTGCTATGAATATCCTTACTGTTCATTTGCTGCATATTGCTACATGCTGAGGAGTTAAACTCAATATTGTGATTTATGCTACTGAATTTGACAAAACTGTTCTAGAGAGACTGAAATACAGGTCCTGCAAAGTCTGTGATAAATGATTTTCCATTTTCTTCTGAGTTTACTGCAATAATTGAACACGTTTTTGTGTTTTTAGCAAGAATTGCTTCTGTTTTTCAGTAGTAATTTTAGAAATGGAACCAAGCCATTTACAGCACTAAGGTTGCTATAGAATCTTAAATGGTATCGTTTGCTATTAGCCCATGTGCTTGTATGAATTTTTTCAGATTTTATCAGTGTTGCTCTAAACTTCTGTTGTTTGCATAGTGTGGCACTTAGTGTAGCTGTATTGCAATGTGTATTGTACAGATGCAGGCAACTTAATCGCTACCTGTCTTAATGCTACTTACCTCTCCCTAGTCCTGCAAGTTAGTGTGAATAGTAATACACAGAAGTGCAGACAGCTACTTGCAGTAGCATGATGAGACGCACTGTACCCCAAGTAGCTTCTAGCAGCCCACAGTTTATCTACATTGCCCTAAGTAGCCAGTAGCTGCTCTGTGCTGCTTAAAGCAGCCCATAATTGTTCCATATAACTCATATTGTTTAGTAGCTTAGTGATTCCACACTGTCCATTGTCACAGTTGCAACTTTACCCAAATTACTTCATTCACTTAATTTACTTTATTTAGTCAAACAATGTACTCCTGCCAAGCAAACCTAATTTACCTAATTTAGTTTGTATAATAACCAGCACTGTACCTCTACCAGCTAAGCCTAATTTACATAATTTCGTTCAAATAATAACTAAATGTAAAAACCTCCAAAAGAAAAGATGAATAGCTGCATTCCTCTACAGTACACCCTATTACTATTGTCATTCGCTACAAATATAATTCGATATGATCCAATTTAAGTCTAAAAATCATTAGACCCAAGATGAAAGGTCACCCTGTTTGATTCTCTACTGTTGCCACCTGCAAAACAGTTGGTATCCTTAGCCAGTGTGGCAACTGTGTCATTCTCACAGATAATGAACGCTTACTCAACACAAGAAGCTCTGTTTGTAAGACATACAAATATGTGTAACAAAAAAGGACTGTGAGCAATGCACACATCCACCACATTCTAAAATAACCTACACCAAAATAACTTAAGCTGAGGCTGTAAATAAATCATTGTCAAACCTCCTAGACCTATAAATATTAGGTCTCAGTACAACTCTTAACACCACATCACTTTCAAGCACACTTTCACCAAAGAGTCTCCAAGAATTAAATTATTTCAAATCCAGTGCGCAATACCACTCTACAAATAACAATGTTTTAGTGTGTTGATTTTGTACTCAGCCACACTGATTCCCTTCTCACTGGACTGGACAAAGTGAGGGGAATAGTGAGCCTTTCAGGTGCCAGGATCTCTGTTATCTCAAGGGCGCTTAAGACCCTTTCACCTAACAAATATGATGAAGAGATGGTGGTTATTCATGTGAGGGTAGACAACTTGGGAAGCAAAACCCTGAGAGATATTCAGGGTGACATGTCAAAACTCTCCATGCGTGTCATAAAAGCAGGCAAGAATCTAGTCCTTGATGGAATCCTTCCATTTTCTTCATTCCCACTGCTGTATTAGGGGTGTGTCTTGTCCAAGACAAAGCAACCAACCAGCTTCCTAAAGCTTTGGCTCCCTCACAGACTTCCACTCTGACTCCTGATTGGTAGGAAAATCAGCAGTCAGCATGACAAATCTTCATAACTTTCTTGCTGGCTCATGAACAAGCAGCTCAGAGGTTTCCTAAAAGCAGCATCAAGACTTTTAGTTCCTTTCTGACAGATAATTCCACTAAGGAACCCTTCCACACAGGAGGTATTTAACTGTAATGTGTTTGGTCTATATCTATCTATATATCTGTGTATATCTGTATCTAAATATATAAACATATGAACAGATTTTTACTTTTATTTTGTATTTATCATGTGATCTAATACAGTGGGTAAAACCTGGAACACCCGCCCCAACCACCTATCCTCAGTTACCCTATTTAAAACCAAACTTAGACCATACCTTAAATCACATTGGTTATGCCCCTGTACTAACCCAGACTAACTACCTCATTTTTGTCTCCAGACACTCATCGTCATACCTGCATAAGCTAGTTAATTTTGTATTAACAATACTGTGTGTGTGATCTTACAGTTTAATAGTGTTCTTTCTTACATACTTTTACATATTTTTGTATGTATATCCATACTTGTTATGTAATAGGATTTTTTTTTTCTTACTCACAAGCTAAAATGCAATGTAGTGTAATGATTGCCAAAACTTTGTAATGTACCTGTGTTTTGTAAATGCTACTCTGAATTGTGGAGCTTTTCTCCCCGGGCCTCCACTGAAAATGGACATATATCCAGTTGGACCAGCCCGGTCAACAAATGTAAAATAAAATAAAATAAATAAATCCCATTATGAAACACAACATTTCTTAACTACTGTCTGTTACTTTTCTCAGACCACTAGTTTTACCTTCAGATAATGTATTTAATGTAATAATATACTGCTTATGCAAACTTTTCTTTTATATATATATATATATATATATATATATATATATATGTGTGTGTGTGTGTGTGTGTGTGTGTGTGTGTGTGTATATATATACATATATATATATATACATATATATATATATATGTATATTATATTATATATATATATATATATATATATATATATATATATATATATATATATATATATATATATATATATATATTTACAATGACAGGGCATGCAGTGGTTGTGTTCACACTATGACAACTTACCTGACATTTATTTCTGTCAGACGAATTTCAGTTCTAGAGGATTTCTGACAGGATTTTAGTGTACTGCTTGTGAATTTATATGGCATGTAGTGCTTGTGTTCATGGTGTTACAACTTATCTGTCATCTATTTCTGTCAGACAAATTTTACTTTAATTGATTTTTGACAGGATTTTAGTGTACTGCTTGGGTATTTACAGGGCATGAGGTGTTTGTGCTTAGGCTGTGAAAACTTAACTGACATTTTTTTCCTGTCAGACTATTTTTAATTCTAAGGTCTTTCTGACAAGATTTTAGTGTACTGCTTGTGTTATTACTGTATTTTGGGGACTATGAACCATTGCTTCACCTTCAAGTGAGGAACAAATATAAGCACTTTGATTGGTTTATTACAGTTAGCTGTATGCCACCCCCATCTTTTCTATTAAAGTGCAAAAAAAAAAAAGATGCACAATATGCTCCCCTCCCTCTTGCCCAGCCATTCAGGTTCCATGTCTCTGCCCTGCTCATAACCCTTGTTCCACCTATTTTATTTAAAAAAAAAGCTTTCTTTTAAACTGAAGCAAACAGTTGCTGCAGTTTATACCTTGCCTGCACTATGGAGCTCAAGTTTTAGTTAAAAAAAATATATATTTTTTAAACTGTAGCAAACTGGTTGATGCAAATGTAGCAAAGAGTTGGTCATGTTTATACCCTGCCTGCACAGAGTGCTACAGCACTCAGGTTTTAGTTAAAAAAAAAATAAATAAAAAAATATATATATATATATATATATATATATATATATATATATATATATATATATATATATATATATATATATATATATATATATACATATACATACATATATATATATATATAACAAACTGCTTGCTATGATGTAGCAAGCAGTATCTACAGTTTAGACCACACACAGAGCGCTACAGCATTCATGTTTGATCTCAAATGCAACACCAGCTTTTAAAAGCCAGTATTGCATTAATGAGAGATCTGGGTCAGCTAATTGCACGCTCAACACTTTGTGCCAGGGGCAGTTGCCCCCTCGCACCATTCGAGCCAAGCAACTGTGTATACTTACCCCCTCTTGCTAGTCCAACTTCTGCAGTTTCTAGAAAAGAAAAATAACTTACCTGAGAGCCCTTACTGACTATGCAACACTCAGTCAGCCAATAGTCAGTGAACCTACATCGGCCATTGGTTGTTTGTCAAACCACTTAGTTACATCTCCATCTTCTTCTGGTGTAGTTCTTGCAGGTACCATGGGGTCACTCAGTCCTCTTCAGCTGTTCCAGTCTCTGAGATCAGGCATAAAATAACCTTTTCTTCTGGGACATAGAGTTTCACAGGGAGATGCTTTGGGATATAATGGGGTAGAGATTCTCCTAGACATTTGTAGTAGATTCCTGTTAACAAAAAACAAAAAGTTAAACTTTGTTTACCTGAAGACCTGCTATCTAATAGTAGAAAAAATGTCTTACCTTAGCTAAGAACCTGTTACAGACAGTCAGTCCAGGTACACAGAATTCAGCACCTATTAAGCAGGTCAGTAAAAAAAAAAAAAAACCTGAGGAAGACAAGTCAGATGAGTCTGACATACACAGAGACAGGGCTTTGTCTCCTATAGATCCTTATCCATAGACTTAGAAGGGAAGGTTATGGGGCAGATCAGCTGTAAGAATTTTCTTATCTTTCACATTGGCTTACAGAATTCCTTTCTATTAGTTCCATATGGGAATTTTTCCTTTGTTTGTATAGACCATTTGAGTGACCTAGTTATCACTCTTTTCCTTGAAGGGAGTGCCTGTCTCAACCATTTGGTTTTCAAAATCTCTAGATGATCTCAACATGTCTTATGGGTTTGTATTACTGTGTTTTGGACCTCTGCTTTAGCTACTATTTGAGGAAGTATGACTGGGTTCAAATTTAGAAATTTTCTGTAGAAAAGAAGTCTGAATTTTTGAATTCACCTTTAGAGAAAAAATGTTTTATTTAACACATCTGCTACTGTAGTCTACCAGCAGTCTGAAGAAACAGGTACATTAGTTTAGGGATTATCTAAGATTGTTCAGCCCTACCCCCACCCACCCACACACACACACACACACACACACACACACACACACACACACACACACACACACACACACACACACACACACAATTTTAAATCTCCCAGATCCTCTTTCACTCCTAAGAAACAAATAAAGATGATACTAAAGGGAACAATAACAAACAGAAACCTTTCTAATAAAGGCTAGTATTCAACTTCAAGATGGCTATGCCAGCATGCCTCCTTTCTTCTCTCTCTACTTGTGCCTTAATCTCATAAAAACCTGTCCCATCAACTAGATCTGTTCATTTCCCTTAGGCAGCAGATTGTCACAGACTCATGGATGTTAAAGGTGGTTCCGGATGGATACAGATAGCACTCAATACAAATATCTCCTTTCATGAGAGTTTCTCTTTTCCCTCTGAAAAATACATACTTCTTTTCTTAGGTTCTTCAGCTTTGCTTACCCTAGCATTCATAGAACCAGTGCTATTTATCCAAGGGGAAAAAGTGTCTATTGCAGAATACTTCTGGTACCATAATAAGGGCCTTCTTGGAGAACATTTTTAAATGTCCTCTATATTTCAGTATGTCTTCTTTGACCTTTGGGTTATTTGCTGCTTTAAGCCTGTTTGCAAAGTTTTAGCTCCAGCTTTGACTTATAGTAGGCTAAATGGTAATCATTTTAATTCCTTAGTTAGATGACTTACCTATCTTTGCAGAATTTTCTCACCAATGTCAAGAGTCCTTAACATAGGTTTCAGTTCTTTTTACTAATCTGGGATTCCAGATATACATTTAGATATTCCCCATGGCAATTTCACTCTATTTTTGGGATGTCTTACAGGCACTCAATAGCAGAACATTTTGATGCAGGAAAATGTGGAGTTTTATCTGGAACCATTCTTGAGCTTCTCATATCAGTCTGGGAATTCAACCAGAGAGTTTATCAGGATTCTGGGGTTAAAGCATCTATCTTTCTAATGATTCCACTTGCTGAATTAAAAGGGCGGATGCTCTCTTGGGGAGCTTCTTAGCTTTCTTAGCAAGAAAGTCCTGAAGATTTTCCACTCTGACTGCTCCCTCAGAGCTGTCCACTTAACTTTCAGAGTGAAAGTTTGGGAGGGAGCCAGAGCTTTTGAAAGCTGGCAGGTTGTTGTGTCTTGACACAAGACACAACCCATATAGCCTAAAGGCTACTGCAGCAGTGAAGAATTCAAACATCTATAGTTATGGGTAAGTTCACTTTACACAATTCTGCTTTCTGCAAGAATGATGCCTTGATCGAAAAAAAAAAATAACTGGCTTTAAAAATGGGCTAAATAATTGTTGTCATTCCAGGAAGACACAGTATGTAGCAGCATGGAACTAGAAGCTTGACAATGTTACTAGCTTTCCAAAGAATGTCTTGCACTTCTCATTCTATTGCTAAAGCCTTCTTTAGGCAGAGTCCTGCTAATTGTCCATCCATCTTCAGCCCCTTTTTGCAATTTTGCACATGGGGTCGGGGTGTCACTTTAACAGTGACAATCATCTCACACCAAGGTTTACACCACCGGATGGCTAGCTCTGCCATGGTAGTTCATCCATACCACTCACTCACACACACACTCACAACTATGGCCAATTTAGAGTGCCCAGTCCACTTACTGCATGCTTTTGGAATGTGGGAGGAAACTGGAGTACCCAGAGGAATCCCATGTGACTGCAGGAAGGACATACAGACTCCGCATAGAAGGCACCCCAGCTGAGAATCAAACCAGAGAACCTCTTGCTGTGAGTTGACAATGCTAACTGCTGCACCACTGTGGCTGCCCTCATACCAATGTAACTGACATATCAAATCCAAAGATCATATTAATGTGGTTGTGCTCAATATCAGAAGTCTCAACAACAAGCTATCCAACTTTGATGCTCTCCTGCATTTGGAATATATTCATATCTGTGTTGCTACTAAATCTTGGTTTAATTTTTCAAAAAGCATTCTCTCCATACCTAGGTTTTGCACCTACCATGCCTTCAGACCAAATGGCAACAAATAATGTCTCCATATTTGTTAGGGAACATATCAACTCTAGAAAGATTGCTAGAGTCCCACAAATGGAACTCATTGAGCTCCAAGTCATACTAAATAGGACCAACTATTAGTTTATAGACTTTTACAGAACACCCTCTATGTTCCCAGAAAATCATGTAAGGTTCCTAAATTTATTTGATGAGCTCCCTATAAACAAGAACTCCATGAATTTGACAGACTTTTAAGTATCCTTCATTAAACAAGAGATCCTATAAGTCCAATGTAGGATATGCCCTAATAAATAATATCTCCCTGGACCAGACCATTAATAAAGTTATTAGAGGACATAATATTCTTGACCAGGTCCTTATGAATATAGTTTCTTCATCTACTTTTTATTGCCTTTCACAGTTAAGTTGGATCATAAGCTAGTAACCTTTAACTTCAAAATCTTTAAACCCACTGAAATCAGTATCTCAGAATTCAAGAATTTCAAACATACTAATCTCATCAAATTTTATGATGAAGTTTCAAAATTCACTTTTATCAGCATCACACTATATATTGCCACAACAGGTAGCTTCACAAATTGCCCACTTAGATAAGTATATGGAACTGGCTGTCCCAACCAGATCTAAATATAATTAGACATTTGAAACAAAGCACCCTGTTAATCTACTAACATAAACTCTACAGTAAAATGGGGGGGGGGCATTAACAGGCAAACTCATCTGCATTGGAGTAGATATATTCATCTAGCTTAAGTGTTGCACTAATTTCTTCTGAAACTTATAGGAAACAAAACTAAACCACAGCAGCCACTGATAAATATGCTGGGGTGCTTCAGTAGCCAAGATGTAGCCCTTGGGATTCTCCCTGTGCTACACCTGTATCATCACCAGATACGTTACCTGAAACTTTACTGCTGTAAAGGCTCTAAAAGACATGAGCACTTTCTCCTTAATGTTTATATATTTATATGTATTAATCAAGTGGGCAGGTTTGTTCAAGGACCTTTTTAGCAATGTGCTGGGTGGAAAGGTAGATACAAACGGTTTGCAGGGTAAACAGATATATATATATATATATATATATATATATATATATATATATATATATATATATATATATATATATATATATATATATAGATAGATATAGATATACATAGATATACATACACACACACACACACACACACACACACACACACACACACACACACACACACACACACACACACACACAAACACATATATATATTTTTTTCATTCACATGGTCAGATGTTTCTTACATAATGGTAGCCTGATAGAGTGGCAGTAGCCACAGATTATTACTGCAGTATAACATACTACCTGTTGTATTAAAGTATCTAAGTAGTAATAGTCAATAACTTTGGTTCTGTTTTCTATGTTAAAAAGTAAGACTGATGTTGTTATAGATACACACAAGATAATTTAAAATAATTATTTGCATATGTACTTGTGTACAGCAGAGGTGAATCAACCATTGCTTTTATACCCAGCATGAAAGAAACTAAGACTAATCTTACTATATGTACAAGATACATTAGGAGAACCATTTGCATACATACTCATGTACCCTAGAGATGAATTAACAGCTCAGTATGAACCTTTGCTAACTGATCAGTGTTAACTGACATAACTTTGGGTACAACTTTTTATCCATTGTCTAAAAAGAAGATGCCAGAGTAAGTTGGTTTAAGGTCCCCAATTATTTTTTTTCCTAAAGGTCAATGTATAATGTTTCATTTCTAAGGTCTTCTAAGAGAAAGTACCAGTTTGCTAGTGCAGCTTTGATAAAAATATTTTCCCCTGCAGCCAGAATAGCTGGTGGTCTATGTAGGATGAGTTTGCTGATATTCTGTGTTCTAAGATAATAGGAGTATATTCTGATACTGATCTTGTGCTTGATAGATGAGGAATAGTTGTCATTACAATAACTTAAACATGAATGTTGAGTGTAGTAAGGTGCCTGGAAATGTGCATTAACCTAGTTTGCTTTTAAAGCTTGATGTACTGCCAGTCAATTCTTGGAAAATGATTGATAAAGTAACATATGATGTTTACAGTAGTTTAGATGTATGTGTTGTGTGAGGAGCTTATTTATAAAGGGAAGGACATATTCGAGTCATGGGATAAGTTCATTAATTGTTGTCAGATGATTAGCTGTGGTGTAACTCACTTTAAACATGGATAAGGCCTAGTCAAATGTTGCCTCGACTTGGGGTTTGAAAATGTATGCAGCTGCCATCATCTTTACTCCAGAATCAAAGAAAGTCAATAATCAGGGGCAAATTTCCCGAATCAGGGATATTCTTTAAACATTAGTACCATTAACCAGGGCCAAATCTAGCACAAGGTGACTTAAGCCTGGTGCTGGCTAAGGCCACAGCCTGGTCTTAAAAAAATAAATAAATACCCACTCCTGTTCTGTTATTTCCAGTATGGTAGCCCAAAACCACTTATTGCACCCAGAAAAGCTATTGCTCATTCCTTGGGTGGAAGATTTATTTTTCATCCCTGAGTTCAGCCCAGAAGTGTTACTGCTGTCCAAAGGAGATTTGCTTTGCAGCACCAAGATCTGTACTTTCCTTCTGTAGAGATTTGTTTTATAGATCAGAGTACTGTTTGTATTTTGCATCCATTCTGCAGGAGATTTTCAGCCCTAGCATTGATAATTTGCATGGAAAGCTCAAATTGTTTGTGTGTGTGTGTGTGTGTGTGTGTGTGTGTGTGTGTGTGTGTGTGTGTGTGTGTGTGTGTGTGTGTGTGTGTGTGTGTGTGTGTGTGTGTGTGTGTGTGTGTCTGTCTGTCTAGGCATTATGGTCCTTCCAGGAATGTGTATAGATTTGTGTGTGTGTGTGTGTGTGTGTGTGTGTGTGTGTGTGTGTGTGTGTGTGTGTGTGTGTGTGTGTGTGTGTGTGTGTGTGTGTGTGTGTCCACACAGTATGGATTGCAGGGTGCCTCCAGGGATAAGTATGGCTCTATCAGAGTTCTCCTTAAAGAGTAATGTCTCCAGGGATAACTATTGATCTCCCTCCAGGATGATGATAATATGGATTTGTTATGGATATAACCTGAGTCCCTTTCCAAGAGTACTCCATCCAAGGATGAGTAGTGCTCTGCCTCCAGAATGATGACAGAAAACACAATTTCAGATAAATCGCTGGGGGATTACAGTTATTCAATATACCAGTCATTCTTGCTTATAAAATATATATACTCTATCCTAGTTTTAATTTACTAAGTCCCTACCTTTTTTAATTATTTATTTTGTAGCAAAGTCCCAGGTGCACTGTCTGGTTAAGTGACTTGCTCAAAGTCACCCAGTAGGCAAATGGAGATCGAAAGAGTCAAAACCTGTCCTGAATCCTTGACTACAGGCAGCAGCAATTAAGAGCTTAAAGCTTTTAGTCAACTGCACTAACTGCCAAACCTTCCTTAATTTCTTCATTTTCTAATAAACCACTGAAGGATAACTGTCAGTTGATAATGCTAGTCAGTAGAATTTTATACTTGTTCAGAAAATGCATTTCACGTTAGAGTCGGCCTTGCAGTTAAGGCTCCAAGCTATTAACAAACTCCTTACTGTAGTCAAAAGTACAGGCTTTGAATTCTTCCAGCTGCAGTTGCCTACTGTGTGCATTTGAGCACATTTCACAGTGCTCCAGGGTCATCTCTAAAAAGAGACACTTTGTCCAGTGAGTTTACCTGGATAGCAAATAGATAAAAGAAAATTGCATTTAAAATTAAGACCTTTGTTTCCTCATTATTTCTGTCTTTGTCCAGAATTTCAGAGCAAAGAAGTTGAGAGACATTTTATCCAATCGTTCTAAAATTTGTGGTTTTCTGGCAAATTGTTGCGGATTGCAGTCATTAAATAATGGCAGTAATGAGTTTCATGCTTTGTATCCTTCAGAATGTGCTTGCTTATGCAAAGCATTTTATTCTAGCAGCTTTCTAAGTATATAAGGGAAACATTTATAATGTGTTCCTAATTTCTGGGCTTTTGTTCCACTGTATAGGTTTGATAGAACACGTTGAGATACATTTCTGGATCATTATTTGTGGATGTACTCATTCACTTGCACTCATCAGGTTGTATAGTCATGCAAGTAGTTGTAACTGATGGTAGCATGTGTATATATAAATACCTGGCTCCTGCAACCCACAGTAGTTATGGTGTAAAGGAAAGAATTGATTGCAGTAAGTGGAACATCATCATATGAGCCATGTTGCTTGGGTACAGTCCTTGGTTTCCTTGTTTTGTTGATTGTTGACAGTGTGGTTATTATTTGGCTATGACTGCATGGAGTATATAAGTTTGATGTTAATATGTTAATTCTGCATAGATTTTAATTAACCTTGATTTTTTGTGGACACATGGGAATGAAATGAATGGTGTTGGACTACAACAGTCTGTCTGATACTTAACACTAATGAGTAAGGCTATGAGCTGCATCTGTAGTGCAGTGCTTGATTCTCTCAGCCCTCATTTGTCTATGGTCTGACTGTGAACAAGTCACTTAACCAGACAGTACTCCCACGCTGCATCTGAAAAGGGACACTTGCATCCAGTGGGCTGTCCCAAGCTGTTAGCAAATACATTGCACATTTCTGTTTTGAATTCCTGCACCCTTCACATAGATGTTAATGTTTCACTATTCTGTTTGACTAGAAGTTCCAGCACATCTCATAGTTTAATGGGTTTCCAGATGCATTTTTAATAAACGTGAGTTTCAAGAGAAAAAAAGTTTACTGTTACTCATGCTTAGTCTATTTTCAGTGTGAGGCTGTTTTGCTTTGTTTAGCAAGTAGCTTGGTGTTTTTGCAGTAAAATTTCAAATAACAATTTTAAATTAAATCCTAATCTCTGAGATCATTGTAAAAGTAAAAAAATGGTATGCACACTGACAGGTGTGGTACCTGAGTAGAGACAGCCAAGAAATGGGATATTGGTATGATTGGAGGGTAGGGGGGTGGTTTAGTCCATTACTCTGCCCAGAGCCCCATTTGACCATGATCCAGCTTTGCTACTAACATAGTAGAGGAGGCATTGAACTGCTTGCACTTTGTGAGGTCAAACAAGCCTGCAGTTGTAACAGTTGTCATTTACTGACTGAAATCCAATGCATTTCTCAAAAAGTCATACATTTTTGAAGGGACACAGCAAACTTTCAAGCTAAAATCAAGAACATCCTTAAAAAATAGGGACACTCGAGAGATACATACAGTGTGAAACTAATGTTATATATATAGTTGGATCTCAAAATGGTTTAAGGTTAGCTATTTTTTGTGGTGTTCAAAATTGCATTGAGGCTGTTAATTATATTAAGTGTCAGGTAGTTTAGATAATGTGTTCTCAGGTAAAGGAACACTCAAAACAGGTATTCACAAGGATCAGTTACATGACCCCTACTCTTCTCTTTATTTATCAATGATCTTACCCTAGATATGCCTAACCTGAAAGTCATAATGTACCCTGATGATATTTTCTTACTGGAGGCCAACCAAAATCATTTAACCCCTCAGACCAGGAGATGGATAATTGTGAGTCTGTATTTTAAACTAGGTATAAGCATATTCCTTGCAATGGCTAAGCATGCTTCCCTTGATGGGAACTGTGACGCTGTAGACATTTTTTAAATGTGAGATGGTTTTGTGTGCAATGCAAATGAAAAGGTGAGAGGTAGCAAGAATAATGCCAATATGCATCTGAAAATAAAACTTTCATCTCTTTGCACTTGGCTCTACTCAATTTGGCTATTAAACATTCCCATCAAAACTAAAGTTATGGCATTCACAACCCTAAAGACTTTGAAGGTAACCTTATTCCTAATATAACAGAACAGAAATACTCTGGAATCACACTTGACCTCCTCCTTAACTTCACTACAGATACTGTTAGGGTTATTAGTAAGATACTTTCTAGCTAAAATTATGCCAAAGCATCTCCACATCCTGTCTCCTATTATAAGAATATCCATAGCCAAAAATGCATTAAACCCTGAACTAGAATATGTACTGCCACTCATTACCTTGCATTCAGTCCATAATACAGAAACCTTTAGCCTACAAGATCTAACATCTGGAGCTTCAGCCTGCATGCAGACAGTAGAGCATATCATTGTGACATACTGCACAAGAATCATTGATTACCTATATCATGCTGAGCTATCCAGCTGATGGGCACGCTGATATTCAAAATTCTTATGCTAGGTTACTGTTTCCCACTAAAAACTAAATTGGCTTTTAGAAATCATGCCTATTCTCTCAAAAGCAGTCTCAATGATACTCTTAATTTAGCTAGACCTAGATTTAAACTGGTCACATTCACATTGTCAAATTTTACAAGTCTGAACATGATATGGTTGAAACCATATGTTCAAACTTGTAAAATTTGAACGTTTCAACGGAGATCACCATAAGGGAAAATTTCTCTTTCCTGCAATGTAGTGGGATCTTGGAGTTGGTATATTTAAGTAGCGGGGTGTGTGGGGGGTACAGCCACCCATGTGAGGGCTGCAGGGGGTGGAGGCACAGCCCCCCCTGCTTATAACCTTCAGGTAAGCTTTTTGTGTTTTTTTTATTACATTTTCGAACTTTTAAAGTTAGAACATATGGTGTCGACCATATGGTGTTCGAACTTTTAAAAGTTCGACAACGTGATATAGATCTGATTTAAACTAGTGATTAGTAAAAAAGCATTATCTAAAATGGGACTTGCTCTATGGTACCACTTGTCTTCAGATGGGAAAAGTACAACACAAAACGTTTTCAGAAATAGATTGAAAGACTTCCTATTTTAAGAGTCAAAGTGTACTTGTTTCCATGATACTGCCTAAAGCATAGATAAATAAAGTCAAAAAGCAACTGTGTGTGTTGCATACATGTTAAATTATAGGTAAATGCCTGACATGTATATACATATTGCATTATTAGACAGGAATTGCTTAGGTGTATTGAATTATGTTATTGTGATCTATTATTGCATGCACCTTGTATATACTGAGCATTCGCTACAGTAATAACTCTATTGTAGAGTAGTCCTACTACATATCTACTGTTGTATTAATTTTCCCCACAACATGTCCTCTGTGTTCTCAAATTATAATTCCTTAGACAGCACCATGGTATGCATTTAACTGTAATATGCACATCTAATGAACACTTATACAAAAATGTGTCCTCTTACCTTCTATTTTACTATCTTGTACTCAGGGCATGACTGAAAATGGTCTGAAGATCAGCTCATCTACCCAGTTACCAAACTGTAAATATAATAAATAAACAAATAGATGGTTGCACTGTACTAGCTGCTGAAATCTGACTGGGGTTCATTTTTTGTGGGAGGTGGAAAGGCTGACCCTGTGAAGAATAATGTCATCTATCAGTAGTATAATTAAATCTGGCTACACTGCAGCCTCTATCAGATGAGACATTAAAGTGAGGACTCCATCTGCTTGAGTTGGTAGTAGCTCAGGTAGATGTAAAAAGATGCCACAAAACCTATTGAAAAGAGTAGCAGTCCTTTATTAATCACAATTACAATATTTACACTATTCACTATATTTACATATTCCACACGATTTATGATGATTTACAAAACATTTACAATATCTTACAATCTTCTCATCTTTTACTAACATTAATCTACATTTATCTATCTATCATCTTTGGATCCTAACTACTTTACCCTCAACCAAAATCTCATTTGTTTTAAATGTTTGCCAAAATGTATTTCCTTTAAACTTTATTTCCTTCAATCATTTGTTCCATATTGTCCATATGATGTAAAACATCTTTCTATCTGTTTTACATATCCTTTTTTTACTTTTATGATACCCATACTCATGCATGTCCATATTAATATCTTCCACAATTTTTATCCATACCCAATATTTTTTCACATAACTTAACCATACTTTCTTCACTCTTCTACATTTCAAGAAAACATTGTCTGTTGTTTCTACTTCCCCACAATAGTAACATACTCTTTATTCTATCTTTTTGTAAGACATATTCATTTCCACTGGTAATTTTTTATAAACAGTCTCAGAAGAAAATCTTTACGTTCTTCATATTTTTACACCATTGCCTTCTTGCTTTTAAAGCTTTAATGTTCTCTTCTTTTATTTTTTCACCATGGGTAAATACAAAATCATTTGTTCCTGATAATCTTATACCATATTTTCCTATCTTCTCCGATTTCCCCTAGCTTAATTTTCCACAATAATATTCCTTCTTGGTATTCTTTCATTTCACCATTCGTGTATTCTTTTTTTGTTTTAAATTTAATCATCATATGCCATATTTTTCATACTTTAAAAAATAATTTACTTATTAGTGACTCATTCTTTTTTATCCATTTTAGCACTTTATATAAATTTAGTGATATAACATATACCACTGGATTTATTAGACCCAACTCTCTGTCTTCTTCCTTAACATATAATATTCCTCTTTTATTTGGGCTCAGTCTTGATCCCCATATGAAAGAAAAAAACATTTATCACTTCGTTTTCATGTTTTGTAGAGATCATAAATACATTTGCCAAATACACAATTTTACCTAATAACACACAATTTACTAACTGCACCTTCTTTTTATAAGACAACTTATGTTTTCCATAATAAACACATATACTTTACTTTCTTTATTATTTTTTCCATTGTTGACATTTTACTAATTCATTTCCAAATCTTATTTCTAGTATTATTTCTTTCATATTAAATTCAGTATTCCCAATTTTACACTCATCTCCTAAACTTTTGCTCTTCTCTCTATTTATACTCAAACTAGTTGCCTCTAAATACTCATTTAAATGACTAATAGCTTCTTTCATCCATACTTTACCTTTTGTGACTGACAAGATATCATTCTTGTAAGATAACATAAATAGTATTTTAATTCCTTCTATTGTGCTATATTCTGCTACTTTCAATTTTGCATTCATCTTATTAACCACTACATTCATTACTAATATAAATACAATACTACTTGCTGAACATCACTGTCTTATCCCACTTTTAATATCTATTTCTTGACTTAGCCAACCATTCAATAACACCTTTTCTTTATTCTATTTGTATGCTGGATAACAATCTTTCTTATTCTTTCACTTGTATTATAAGGTTTCATTATATCCAATATTTCATGTTGTACTGTATCAAACACCTTATTTAAATCACCTACTATTATTTTTACTTTTGTCTTTCTATTCATCATTTCATTCACTATTGCTCTTGCTATCATTAATAACTCTTGCCTTCCTTTCCCTGTATCAAACACCTTATTTAAATCACCTGCTATTATTTTTACTTTTGTCTTTCTATTCATCATTTAATTCACTATTGCACTTACTGTCATTAATAACTCTTGGCTTCCTTTCCCTTTTATACTATATGTCATATCTTCTATTATTTTTCTTATCTTATTTTCCATTCTTTTCTGTATAATTTTCATAAACATTTTATATTCCATATTATTAAGTACTATTGGTCTCCAATTTCTTAT
Source organism: Protopterus annectens (assembly GCF_019279795.1). Taxonomy (NCBI): domain Eukaryota; kingdom Metazoa; phylum Chordata; order Ceratodontiformes; family Protopteridae; genus Protopterus; species Protopterus annectens. Next base: position 836,137,256 of record NC_056739.1, read on the forward strand.
GTAATTCTTTTCTCCTTTTTCACATAAAACTTTATCATTCCAACAGCTTTTTCACTGTCCATATTTGTTTTCTTTTTAGCTTTCTTTAAACATATTTTACATGTTATTTTAGATTGTGTATTATTTTATCTTGATTGTTAATTTCTCCTTTTTCATTTTTTATTTCTCTTATTACAGTTTTGTTCTCCTTCACCATCCTACTTAAATATGGAGATACTTCTTCCTTCTTTACTTGCAAAAAATATGTTTCTTTAAACATTAGATTTTTGATTTTTATTGCATTTTTCCATATATCATGTTTCTTTCCAGAAATATTCTTTTTCTGTTATAAAATTCAAAAATGCTTCATTCCTTACTTCCTTGTATTTCTTTTTCAACCCTTTTGCTTTTGTGTCTTGTCATTCCAAATAACATTGTCTATACTTTTTTAAAACTTAACCACCATTGTGTCTAGTTATAATATTCCTGTATGCCCACATGATCTTCCCACAATTGCATGATCACTTCTTTCCCTTCTTTATCCCATACTTTTTCATTCAGTCTTTTAATTCCTTTTCCTATTTTTATATACTCACATCTTTCCTGTATCTGTATCCAAATAGCCAAATGGTCTGAAAAGCCTGTATTTAATGTTGCTTCTTATAATCCTTTTAGACTTTCTGAAACAGTAAAATTGCCTATCTCCTCTCCTCTACTACATGTCCATTGTTTATTATCCCAAATATATAGTTTTCCACATCTGATTACTTCTAACATTATATTCATATCACTATTCCCTCTTTTCTTCTTCTTAAATCACAATTACATCACCTACTACAATTATATTCATATTTATGCATATGTAATCTAGAATTTTCTTGAACATACCTTCTCTTTCTTTCTTCGTGACATATGTATATACAGCTATTATTATATATACATATTCTTTCCATCTCAAATCTACAATTATTTTGCCCATTATTACCAAAGTAACATCCTAAATCTTCACTGATTTCTTATATAATATTCCTATCCCTGAACATCTTTCTTTTCCTAAATTCCAAATTATCTCCTCCCCCATATTTTCCTGTTTGTAGTCTCTTTTCTTGTGTTAACAATCTTTTATCTTTTAATATAATCACATCCACATTTTGTGTTATACATCATTCTAAGGCACCTGTTCTTCTTGTCCTCTTTTATACTATTTACATTTATTGATAAAATTCTCAGTTTAACTTTTTTCTGTTTTTATACTTCCCTCGCTATTGCTCCCCCTCTTTTTTCTTTTCCTTTCTTATTTTCTTTCATACTTAAATGTATATATTTTCTTTTCCTAGCCTTTATGCTTTTCCCCATTGTTTTTTTTCTTCCTTTCACTACTGTCCAAATGTCCTCTTCTCCTTCACTTATTTCTGATGCCTCCTCATTTTCTTTCTTCCCTTTTACCTTTCCTTTTGCTTTGTCTGTAATGTCTACCTCCTTATTCTCTATTGGCTGTTTTTCTTGCTCCTTCTCTTGTTTTTGTTCTTGTTCCACCTCTTGATCAATATTTATGTCCCTCTCCTCATTTATACTCTCTTTACATTCCATCTCTAAATACCCCATTTTTTCACATTTAATACATTTCAATTCACATCCTTTTGTAGCGTGACCCACCTTACCACAAATATAACATTTTCTTTTATCACAATTGTTAATTAGAGGGTCATCTGTACCACAAAAATGTTTCTGTTTTCCCAATATTTCACAATACCTTTGTTGCCTTCTACATTTATCATACTTGAATATGTACATTTTTTTTCATTTTCCATTTTAATACATTACACTCAAAATCCCCAGTCCATAACCCTCTATTGTCATATATCTTAGTAATGTCCACAACTTTTTTATAGCATTGTATATAATACATATAAGTTCCGTGGGTTACAGTTTTTTTGTTTTTTTTTTCATATTCCCCAAAAAACTTTTCTATGCACTGCCCAGTTTCAAAAATAATGTCAGAAAATGTATCTTTTTAAATATGTATAAAAGCTCTTACGTCTTTTGTAGTAGTGCCTAAGGGGGTTATTATATTATCCCAAATATCATAGTTGTCCATTCCTTTATTTTTTTTATAGTTATCCTTACTAAAAACTTCATTTTCCTCACTTATGTCTTCTTTTCTTCCTCTTCCTTTACTGTATCTGCATATGTTCTTTTTTTCTCCTTCAACAAATCTTCTGCTTCTCATCTTGTATTTTATCCATTATTTCTGCCCATGATGCATCTCTTTCATTCTCTGGCTCACCTTGCACCATCAAGTCTTGTAATAAATCATTCTGTAACCCTCCCAGTTGGAGGGTTGTAATAATGCATCCACTCTGGCCCTCATTCTCTTCATCAAAACATTTTGCTGGAATGAATCCTCAGTGTGCTTAAGGCTTAATCTCCTTTAATTTCTCTCCTCTTGCATTTCCAGCATCACTTCCATCTGAAATTATGTCTGTTGAAGGCACAATCTCCTTCCCAGTAGCCATACTACCAGCTGCAATGCCACCTAAAGGCACAACTGCCTTCTTCCTGCATACATCATCTGATATAGGGAGGGTTGGCATAATGGTTAAGGTCTTAACCTCATAAACACAATGTATAGAGTTTGATTCTGCCCTCTGGTTATTGGCTAGGTTTGTAATAGTCTGCAGACTGATGATCTAAAAAGAACCTTTGACAGAGGATGCTTATAAATGCCTGGCCCTCAATTTCCTATTCGAATAGAGGACATCATTTTTCATTCAGGAAAACTTGTTTAGGCTTAGAAAGGCACCCAATTCATTAGCCTAGTGACAGTCTATGAATCTATGAAAACATCTCACCTAGCATTCCCCCCGATCCTTCCTCCACTCTCGCTCAATCACTTATTGTAAACAAATCCAGACTACATGCAAAAACTAAAGAATTGTCAGCTATCGCTCTTCCTGCTTCTCTTAGTCACCACTGTGCCTGGAACAGAAGCATGAAGTGCCACTGTAAAATGGAACCTACTAGCACCAAAACTGAGTAGGGATTTTTATTTGTATACATATATACAATTCATATTTTTACATATTTACATATTTACATATTTTTAACATCATTCAATACATTTGAATTCGCATTTTAAGTACCCCCCACTCTTTAAGCCACCACCAAAGACACATTTTTCCAGTAATTTTGTCAACATCCATTATCCATTGTATCTGGTTTCATTAAGTCTTCCTTTCCATATAACCCATGTTACATAAAATATGATTCTGTCCATTTTCTTTGCTTCATTCTGGAATCTAGTCCCATAAAATCCATACTCTATCATGTCCATGTTTAGCACTTCAAATTAAAAAAAATGAATCAAATCATGTTTACGTCTTACTTTCCACAGTTTTTGAATTCTCTCGCTTTAAAAAAACATGTTCTATAATTTCCAGTTCTTTACATTTATTACATATTCTATCCTGTTTTCTCTTATATGGCATATTTGCCCCCACTGGTAATTTTCCTATAGACAGCCTCCACAAAAAATCATGACATTCTTTAATTTTTTATCATTTCAGTATCTCATCATTATTGCTTTCTTCTTATCTATTTCTAACTTTTACAATAGATTCACCAAATAAAAGGATCTCATAATGTTAACATACCATTATTTTCTATTCTTTTCTACCACATGTTTTTATTTTCCACAATACAGTTGTGCTGTAAAATTATTTAATTTCTTTATTAATAACACTTTTACTTCTTTTTTTCATTTCCATTTTCTCCCCAAATTTCTCTATATTTACAATGTTTATTGTTTCTATCAAATCTTTATCATTATTCCTTTTAGTACTTTATACCTACTTAAACAGACTGCATGTACAATTGGATTTATCAGCCCCAGTCCTCCTTGTTCATCTTTCATATACAAAATTCCCCTCTTAACTGGGTTTAGTCTTGACTCCTAAATAAATGAAAAAAAATCTGCATAATTTATTTTTCATATTTCATTGGCATCATATAAACATTTGCTATATAAACTATTTTACCTATTATTATGGTGTTTATTAAATGCGCTTTCTTTTTGTATGAAAACCAATGTCTGTATTCTGTACTTCCAAATACTATTCCTAAAATATCTATAATCTTTTAATTACATTCCACACCTTCTATAATACCATCATACCCAAATACTTTACTTTTTTCTTTATTTATGCTCAAACCAATTTCCTTCAACTAGCTTTCAACTTAGCTTTCCACAATTTTTTTCCATCAACACTTTATTTTTTACTATTACTACAGTATCATCAGCATAAGTATGCACTATTGGCAACTGTATTTCCTCCATTATTCTATATCCTCCCTTACTTGACATTTTATTAATTTCCATTACTACTGTGTTCATGATTGTAGCAAAGATCATACTGCTTGCAGGACATACTTGTTTGATACCACACACTATTTTCAAATTATCCCCAATTCAATCTTGCATAATTCTTTTCATATATTGATTTAATTACTTGTAATATTTTTCTTTTATGTTGTATGCTTCTAAAATTCCCCATAATGTTTTATACTGAATATTATCATATGCCAACTAACATCCCCATCAAGATTTTTGTTTCCACTGTTTTATTAATACTATCATCAATTACTTCCCTTATTATCCACAATAGATCTTGACTCCCCTTTCCTTTTCTCCCAAATTCTGATCAAGTAGTATTTCTATTTTACATTGTAATCTTTTAGTTACTACTCTCATAACAATTTTATAGTCTGTGTTATTCAGTGTAATTAATTTCTAATTTTTATTTCATCTTTATCTCCTTTCTTTAATATAAATTTTATTACACCTATGTAAATTTATTTATACTTAGTTCCTTTTTCTACCCTCTCATTCTTTACTTCTATAAATACCATTTTTTGCAAGTCATATATTTCTTTATATGTACTATATTCATTGCCATTCAAACCTGTAGCTGAATTAATGCTGATGTCTTTCAAGATCTCATTCAACTCCTTTGTGTTTATTTTTGCTTCTAAATTTTCAATATCTTCCTTATTTAATTTTTCCTCATTGCAAATTTGTTCTGTGTTACCTTCTTTTTTACTATATAATATATATATTTACAATATAAACCTAATACACATTCTTTAATTATTTCATATATTCTTCTTGTTTTCTAACTTGTTCCCTTCTTTATTTTTGATTGTCATGTTCTTCCTTTCTTTTACTATTTACATACGTATGATGCTATTTATTTTTCCCTTATAAGCAGTATCTTTGCTTATATAATAATTTATTCACCTTATTCTGATTTCTTCTATATAATTCTTTTCCTTTTTCATAAAATATTTTTTTCTTCTCTATTAAAGCTTTAAATATCTTTTGACTTAATATTTTATATTCCATTTTTCTGTTTTTTATTCTTTTCTATGCATTCCAAAAGTACTTTTTCTATTTCGTTTTAAATTGAATCCACCAGCTTGTCCAGTTTTCATAAAAATCTCTCATACCAATATGTTCTTGCCATAATTTCATATTTTTTCTTTCTCTTGATTCTCTTTTTCATTTACCCTTGTTACACATTTTCCTATTTTAATATATTCCTCATTTTTATGAATTCTTGCCCAAATTGCCAAATGATCAGAAAACCCAGCATATTTTATTCCTTTTTGTGTAATTTGTAGGCCTTCTGGTATCAAAAAATAATACATTTTTGTCTTAATTTCATTTCTTTTATTTATAAATCCAGTGTTTATTTTGCCATATTTTTAATTTTCCATGTGTCATAATTTCAGTAATCATTTTAACATCACAACTATTATTTTTATGTCTCAAATTACAATTAATGTCACCTGTCATTATTATATCAGTGTTAACACAGATAAAATTATGCAGACTTTTAAACATTGTTTCTCTTTCTTTTTTTTTTGTTTTGTTACATATGCATATAAAACTATTAGGCTATATATACATGTATATATATATATATATATATATATATATATATATATACATATTCCCATCTTATATCCACTATTATTATTCAGCACATTTTTACTATTGTAATATCTAATATGTTTATATTTTCTTGGCATAATATACTTATAGATTTGCATATTTCTTTGCCTATGTTCCAAATAACAGTACCATTCCAAAGTTGTTTTCTGTTTGTACCCTTTCTTCTTCTTCTGTTATTATTCTAATATTTTCTAACACTATTATTTGAACATCCACTGAAGCACACCACTGTAAAATGCTAATTCTTCTTTTAATAATCTTCATACTGTTTACATTCAGAGCTAATATTTTCAGCTATATAGAACAGTTATTAAAATAATTTTCTTATCCCTTGCCTTTCTTATTTTCTTTAACCATAATATTTTTAGATTTCCTTTTTCTTACCCTAACTCTCTTTCCTATTGAATTTCTCTTGCCTTTTATTATATGCCACTCTGTCTCTTCCCCACTTGTTTCATCTGTCTCACTTTCTTTTTCTTTTTCCTTCTCTTTGTCTTTCCCCTTAAATTTAAATATCATTTCTATGGGGTTTTTTTGTTGCGCTGTGTGTACATTTTCTAAGTCTTTTTCTTGTATAATTTCATCTTCATTTTCATGTTCATTTTCATTTTCTTTTTCATTTTCTTGTATTTCTGCCTCATATTCTAACCATGAATGCTCTGTATTACCACATTTCTTACATTTCACTTCATGTTTCTTTGTATTATGGCCTATCTGACCACATAAATAACATCTTTTTTGTCACATTCATTAATTAAATGATCACCTTTTCCACAAAAATAACAAATCTCTGGTTTTCCTCTGTACCTTACAAAACCTCTATTGCCATACATTGTCATTTTCCATTTTCAAAATTATGCCACATTCCAACTCCTAGTCCATAATTCTTTTTCATTATAGATTGTAGTAGTGTATGACACTTCTTCACATATTAACAAATATTCACCCTTTTGCTTCCTCTTTGGTTCTAAACTGAATCATTTTTTTTTTGCCAGAAGAAGGCTTGCACCAAATATTCTGACCATGGAAAGTCTGCATTCTTTTTTTTTTCTATAGACCCCCAAAAAAGTTTTCCATAGCCTGACCAGTTTCAAAAGTCACAAACAGTTTCTTTGTTAATTAAAATGAAAGGTCTTACCTTTTCAGCTTTTACTCCCAGAGGTGCAATAACATTGTCCGATGCCTCATATCTGTCCAGGTCTTTTTCCTTTTTACTGCTCAGCCTAACAGCATATTTTTTTTCTTTGCACCCTTCATCGCTGTCTTCTCCTTAGTTCCTTCTCCCACTGTTTGAGCATAAGGTTTTTTTCTGGAACCTTCTCTGGCTCTTTTTCCTTCTCTTTTTCTCCATCTTCTATTGTTTTCTATAATGTCACTCCAGGATACAGCAGCTCCACTTTACAGCTCACTCTGCTTAATTAGCTCTTCTGGATACTCATCCCGCAAGCCTCCCAAGTGGAGGGTTGAAATAAGACTTTTTTTTTTGCCATTTTTGCCACTTCAAACATATTTTTATGAATCCATCTCCACCACTGCATTTACTTCCATTTCTTTCCTAATCTTCTCACCATCAGCAAACAATGTTTTCTCTGCTCCCACATCACCTGAAAACAATTCTGGCAGTAATTTTACTGTTTTGTCTTCATTTTCAGCACATTTAACTTCAAAATTGCTTTGGCTCTCAGCAGCCATGTTTTCTCCCTGTTCCTCCAAACTGCCTCCATGCCTGGAATGGGAACAGGAAGTCAGGATGTGTAACATCAAATATCTTCCCCCTACTACCAAGAGTAGGGTATTCATTAAATTAATAAATTATTTAAAAACTTATGTTTTAAAAATTCTAGTCTGACACTATAAAAAACTGTTCTCAAGACATGCTAGCCTTAATGTTTAATACAGGTGTAATGGAAACATATTCATTTATTCCTGGTGGGAAAGTAGCTGCTAACCTAAGCTGCCACTCCAGCTCTTTTTTTATTCAACAAAGTTTTCCAGTCATCTCCCCTGGGATTTATTTGTACCTGTTCCAGTATAACAAACATGAACTTCTTAAAACTGGGGCATTCAAGACTGTGATTGTATAATGCATTATTCTTTCTTATTAGCTATATCATATAAATGTTCATATGTTCGAGTTTTTAGAGCCCTTTCAGTCTTCCCAATATAGAAAGTTGAGCAGGTGTCACACTTTGCCAAGTATACTACCCTACTAGTCTTACAATTTCCATGTTGGAACACTATTTGACCTCTTACCATGTCATTCAAAATAAGATTTTCTACTTTAATGATATAGGGGCATTGATTACAACAACCACATGCAAATGTACCCTTCTTCCTACCGCTCTTCTCATCGACTTTATTCTCCAATAACTTCTTAAAGTTGGGGGTAGTTTTATTAAAAAAATTGATTCAGATCCTAATAGTGTATATATTTCTGGATCTATCTTCAAAATATTCCAGTTCTTTTGTATAATATTTTTCATCTCCCTAGTGCATTGGTTGTACTGAATAACATATGCTTTCTCATATTTCACCATTTTTTGGAATTTCCCAAATTGTCCAGACCAGTACTTAATAAGAGTTTATATTCACCACGCCATTCTCTACATACTTCCATGATATGTCATTAACCATATTCTCTGGATAGCCTCTAGCAAAATACATGTCTCTCACTTTCAGAAATTCATCCAATACATCTTCGTAGTATGAAGTCATCCTGGCTAGTCTTATGGCTTGCCCCTTAACTAGGCTTTTCTTTTGTGAGAATGGGTGACCCCTTGAGTAATGTAAATATGAGTTGCAAAATGTGTTTTATGGTATGTATTATATTTAAATTCATTCTCTGACTGTGATATGAGCATGACTAAATAACTAATTTTCTTCTTTTTACATTCAAAGGTAAACCTTACAAAATGGTGGTGTTGTTTAAATATTCCATAAAAGTGGCAACATCTACACCTTCACCTTACCATAAGATAAATATATCATCCAAGAATCACAAATAAAGACTTATTTTCCTAAAATATTCAGTGTTAAACATGTATTTCCATTCCCATCTTAATAAAACCAAGTTAGCATATGCTGAGGAGCAAGCTGCTCCCATTGCTACACATTTAATCTGCTGAAAATATTCTCTTCATAAAAAATGTAGTTATTTTCTAAAATCATGGTCATCATTTCCATAATCAACTTAACTTGATCGTTAGATAGGGATGAACTATCATACAAAACTTCTTCAAATAATTCTAAAGCAGAAACACACCCAGACTGGAACCAAGCTGAAAAACGAAGACACATCAAGTGGAATAAAAACTCTTTACTGTTTCCCGGTACCTTGTCTCAACAGCCTTTCAAGGAAGCCATTTTTATACTAAAAGACACAACATATTTAAATATACATCAATTAGGCTTGATAAGACTCATTCAATTATTCAATTATAAAAGTGCCAAACAGTGAATATTGCTCATTGAGCCTTCACTATCTTGTCCAACCAAATCTTAATGCATCAAAAACACTTAAATATATAAATGAATGAACCATAGTGCATAGTGAACTATGCAAAAATGCACATCTTGTTACCATCTTTTTAAACAACTTTTTACACCTTTTTAACATCTTTTTAACATCTTTTAACATCTTTTTTAACAAATCCAAGTTGTGTGATGTATAAGGTTAAATACATGTGAATATACACACATGATATGCCCAAATACAATAACACATATTTAATACAGATAGTGATGAAAAATTATTTTTTGTCACTAAATATTCCCCTTTTTTCCAGTAGTCTGAGGATGGTTGTTGAGAGGTTTTGGCCTATAATTGTGAATGAACCAACCCTAAAGAATTCCCAGGAGAATTACTTTTTCTTACAGTCATTTTTCTAATTTGAAAGAATTGTTAAACATCCAAAATAGTCAAGAGAAATCAGGGATTTAAGGGATGTTATTCATGTTGTCATTGCAAAATCTGTAAGAGTCCATAATTTAGATGGAACTCTCATAAATGGGAAAACATATAAGGCTATGGAGTTATTTAATTGTAGGTCCTGTGGTGAGGTTTATATCATTGGTTTTGGATGTGACCCCATTAGATAGGTACATTGGGCAAACCAAGAGAATGGTAAAAAATCATTTAATGGAGCATCTGGGTGACATCAAACATGGCAGGATCGAAAATGCTATGGCTGAACACTTTCAGACAGTTCATGCTGGTTTTGATTCTAGTTTATTTTTTAGTGTTCTGGCTAAACCAACAGACAGGGTGATGTTTTTCTGACTGAATTATTAAAAGTAAAGACTAAATTCATTATTAATTATGACACATTATTCCCCAGAGGATTAAATCAATAATTTAATACCAACATTTGTTAATAAATGAAGGTTTGTTCATCTTAATGCTGCAAGAGTCTGATTTTTGGTTTATTCTTATGTAACATGTGAGATGTCTCTCTTTTTTTTTCAGATGTTTTCTTCTCTCACAAGGGATGTTATTTATGTGCAACCTGGTCACAAAATCTCTTTATATATCCTGCTATTATAGCAAGCAATAAGTGTATGTGTTATTTTATTTTAGACATATCATGTGTGTATATTCACATGTATTTAACCTCATGTGTCACACAACTTGGATTTGTTAAAAAGGATGTTAAAAAAGATGTTAAAAAGGTGTAAAAAGTTGTTTAAGAAGATGGTAACAAGATGTGCATTTTTGCATGGTTCACTATGCACTATGGTTCATATATAAAAAAATATATATATATATATATATATATATATATATATATATATATATATACACACACACACACACACACACACACACACACACACACACACACACACACACACGAGTTTTTGATGCATTACAATTTGGTTGGACAAGATAGTGAAGGGTTAATGAGCAATATTCACTGTGTGGCACTTTTATAATTGAATAATTGAATGAGTCTTATCAAGCCTAATTGATGTATATTTAAATATGTTGTGTCTTTTGGTGTAAAAATGACTTCCTTGAAAGGCTGTTGAGCCGAGGTACCAGGAAACACTAGTAAAGAGTTTTTATTCCAGCTTGATGTGTCTTCGTTTTTCAGCTTGGTTAAAGTCTGGGTTTGTTTCTTGTTCTAGTTGGAGTTGGTTGGAGTGTATTTTTTCATAATTCTAAACCCTGACTTTGGGGAATTACAGAAACTATGTCTGTAATGTTTATAGTTACAAATATTAAGTCTTTTTTCCAGTTCTCATTTTTAAATGCCCTAAAAAATCCCATGAATCTTTTATCATATGGGATATGTTCTCAATTATATGCTTGACCCATGTATCCACTAAAACTGCTATGGGTTGTGTTTTTGAACCAGTCGCTGTGATTATTGTCCTAAATGATGGGTTTGAAATGAAATATCCTTGTGAATCTTTGAAATTCCAAATATTGTGGGAATAACTGGCTCAGGATTTAACAAAAATTCATAAGTCTCTAAGACTATTCTACCATCTAATAAGTATTACTCAATGTAGAAGTCAATTCTATTATAAGCAAAGTGGATTTGATTCATTGAAACTTGAGTGTACATATCTTCATGGAGAAACATACTCTGCATAACAATGAATTAATCTTTCACATAAAATGTAACAATTCCACCCCCTTTATCTGGTTTCATAATCCTTATCCTATTATCCACCCTAAGCTGTTTAAATAATTCCATTTCTCCCTTCGTTAGATTGGAGTGAAAATTGAAGACATCTGTTCGCATCTTATAAATGTGTTCCATAACTGCTTTTTCCTATACATGAATAAGGGGGTGTAATGGAGGGTTAATTAATCATTCTCTTTAGTGTTTTTCCATTACAAATATTGTCATTTTGTTTGTGACTATTGTTCTCTCAGAACATCATAGTGTAATTTAATTTTATCAAAAATAATTTTAATTCCACCAACTAATCCACTATATCCACATGCCTCTTAGAAACACACTTGAAACCTTTTAAATATAAAGTGGAATGTTCTTTTGTAATGTGGTAATCAGTGTAATTGTAAGTACTGAAGCCTCAAAAGGTGCTAATAATTTTGTTGCACCCATTAATTAAATCCTCTTCCTGCCCCTTCCCTTGTTCTAATAATTGTTCCTGGGGAACTGTAAATAATCCAAGCAGGAATTCTTTCTTTGTACATTATGATTTTCCATGTATCCGAGCATCTGGGCTGTTGAAAATCCTGGGGTTCATAACATTCTCCACTATGTCTATCCTTTTCTTCTATTCCATCTTCATCAAACTTACTACTCTTTACTCTCTCTCCTGCTATTTTTTTTTTATAAAATTGCCTTCCATATTAAACATCACCCTTTTATTATGGGAATTAGAAGCATATAAATGAGAAACTGAATAGGCCACATTATTTTATATTGCTTGTTATCTCTCTCTAATTTGTGTTTCTTTTCAAAAATAAATTGCTGCTTCTTTTGTCGACCTTGTTTAATATCTTGTCATAAAGCCCCTTATATTCATTGAATAATAAATCGGCTAAAATCTGGCCATGAAATATTTCTAATTTGTGACACAAAGCAGCTAATTGCATTTCATTATAAAAATACAATTTTGTTCAACAATTCGAAACCACATTTCTCAAAAAACTATTAAAATCTTGCACCATTTTATCATTCTAATATAAACCAAATGGCAATCTGCACATACACAACCCATGCATCACTACTTTCAAATTAGTACATTCCTTTAAATAAGACAATTCATTTTGTAAAGTTTTGTATTTCATGAGTCATTTTTCAAACTGGAACAGCATACTCTTTAAAGAAAAAAAAATGTTAACACCATTTCCTTTATCATTGCATATTTCATGACCACCAGTACCTTGAAAAACATATGCCCTATCCATAATGTTTTTAAATACCACAGAATAAGAACTAATGTTTACACTATCTAATCCATTATCATTATACGCATTAAAATTAAAAATAAAAAAGAGTTATTTTACATTCCTCCCATAAAGTTATCATCCTAGCATACTCGTATTCTTACTCTCTGTCTCCCAATGAAACTGTACATTGCATCTAAATGGATGGAGAGACAGGCAATTGAACGGGAAGGATTTAAGAAAATGGCCACCAAACATCTGTTAGTATACAAAATGGTAATATACGATAATAAAAAGGAAGACAATATGCTGAAAACATGGGAAAGGTTATATGCTGTTATATTGTCACAGTAAGGGGTTGCCTTACTCCAACCTAAGTGTGGTGCACTGATTTTCCAATCTATCCTCATAATATAACATGGAAGTTAGTGATATAAATAATTTATATTAGTATATATATGGTCTGTCTAGTTGAATGGCACAGTTGTTCACATATGTATATAGTTTTATGTTTTGTTACAGTTAATACAATTTAAATCTTGTATTTGTATGAACCTGTGTCTGTTTCATATAAAATAAAATAAAGATGTTTTAGGGAAAAAAACATAAAATAAAAATAAGTTGGAGTAGCAAGTTGGGTTAGCAGCCACCTTCCCAGCAGGAATAAATGAAAATATTTCCATTACACCTGTATTAAATATTAAGGCTAGCAAGTTTTGAGAACAGTTTTTTATAGTGTCAGACTAGAGTTTTTAAAACATATGTTTTTAAATAATTTATTAATTTAATGAACACAACAACTCAATGCATCAATACAAATGGCTTTAGCTTTAATTATATGCAATATATGATACATGTTTTGGGCTTTTGCACCAGTCATTAAGAGTTAAGCAACTTGGTGTTAATGGATTAATTGGGATTCAACAGTCAACCAGTGGGAGACACTGCCTGATTTTATCTGTCCCTACCTACAATCTAGCACTGTCCCTACCTACTATCTAGTAAAACCACAGCCAAGGGAATGGGCTTGGCAGAATCAGTGGGGAAAGAAGACCCTGTTGAGCTTGACTCCAGTCTGGTACTGTGAAAAAACATGAGAGGTGTAGAATAAGTGAGAAGCCTTGGCCACTAGTAAAATACCACTATTCTTATAAATTTTTTCACTTACCCAGTGAGGTGGGGGGCTAGCCACATTTGGGGAGTTTGACTGTGGAGGTACACTTGTCAAAGAGTAATGCAGGTGTCCTAAGGTGAGCTCAGGGAGGACAGAAACCTCCTGTGGATTAGAAGGGCAAAAGCTCAACTGACATTTATTTATTTATTTATTTATTTATTTATTTATTTATTTATTTATTTTACATTTGTTGACTGGGTTTCTCCAACTGAGCTAAGTAGCCCTTTTTCAGTGGAGGCCTGGGGAGAAAAGCTCCACATGTTCTACAGATTATTATTTTCAAAAATAAGTAAACAATCAACAACTGGTTTACAGAAAATATTCAAAGCAACATATACATGAAAAATAAGGATTTACTACAGTAAACTAATCATTATGTCTTTCAGATTTAGAATACTACATCATTCAGAAGGGCTAACAATAGTTTTGTCACCAGATGTAAAGTCTTACTTTATGCAGATAAGAATGTATCTTAATGTGCCTTCACTCAAGGCACTCCTTAAAATGGAGAACATCGACATCTGTGCAGTGACAGAGACCTGGTTCAAGGCTCCAGAGAGCACCCCTGCATTGCCAGGCTATAATTCATGCCACACCTTTCAGCCACCTAACCTGGACCGAAACACTAAAGGCGGAGGCGTGTCCCTATACATTAAGGATATCCACACCTCCAGGCTAGTTGCTCAGCATAATGCATCCGAGATTATCCAAGTGCAACTAACTCTAGGCAAGATCGCAATCCATATTGTAACTTGCTTCAGATCCCCCACCATGCCCCAGGATTCCCACTCCTCATTTCTTGATACACTGGAAAATATTAGGGTACAACCCAACACCCTAATAATGGGCGATTTCAACTACCCCACCATTAACTGGGAAAACTACTCATGTACCAACCCTTTTGCTCAACGTTTTCTGGAATTCATAAATTCCAACACCTTGGATCAACTTATCCACACACCCACCAGGGACAGCAATATCCTAGACCTGGTCATTACCAACATGAGCGACCGGTTTTCCACACCAGAGGTCAATTCCTCATTGGTAAGATCTGACCACAAGCTAATCACCCTAGACATCCACATCCCACCCCCCATTAGGGAAACCACCGTAAAACATTTCTCCAAAGCCAACTTCACGCTTCTTAAGACAGAAGTGGTAAACTTTGCGACACCCATGCAGATGGACAATAGAGGTATGACTGCTGAATCCTACACAAACGCACTTTATAAGCACTTACATGAGAGAATGGATCATGCTATCCCTAACAGAACCAAGATGCTATCCTCCAAAAAAAGGAAGCCAATCTGGTGGTCCCCTGCCATAAACAAACTCTACAACAGAAGAAAGAAACTGTTGCAAAAAAAGAGTAAAATCCCATGACTGGAGGAACTCCCTGGTCAGCCCCAGTAAGAAGCTGAGATCCCTGATAAAATCCTCCAAAGCTAGATACGAAAACAAAATTGCCACTGATTCTAAAGACAACCACAAAGCATTCTATAGCTATGTCAAGAATCTCAATGGCAACACTCAGATCTGCTCTGAGTTACAGCACAATGGCACTAAATATACAGAACCAACTGATATTGCCAACATCCTGGCAGATAGGTTCAGTGCTAACTTTATCTTCCTCTCACCCCTTAACGAGCCTATCTCTATACCGGAAGAATGCAAAGTTCCTGTCATCATGGCTGCACAGGTAAAAACCACACTCTCCAAAGCCAAGAACACAGCATCCATGGGACCTGACAACATCCCAGGCTGCATTCTACATGAACTACAGAATGAACTGGCACCCCACCTAAGTACCATGTTCAATCATAGCCTCAGCTCAGGCTTTGTGCCCACTGAATGGCACAGAGCGACAGTTATCCCACTCCACAAAGGGGGAGCCACTATGGACCCTGGGAACTATCACTCCATTAGCCTAACGAGCCTGGTCTGCAAGGCCATGGAATGTATCATCATGGAACTTATAAACAAAGACATTGGTAATCTCCAAACTCTGGACCCCACCCAGTTCGGGTATTTAAAGGCAGATTATGTCTCTTAAACCTGATAGACTTCTTTGAAGCAGTTACCAAAGCCGTAGATGAGGGTATGGTCATTCACACAGCCTATCTAGATCTCGCCAAGGCTTTTGACACCATCCCCCTCTCTGGAATTATAGATGAACTCACTAGACTAGGTATAAATCCCTATGTCACAGGATGGGTTGCCAACTGGTTCACTGACAGAACCCACACTGTGAAAGTAGCAGACTCCAAATCCAACTTCAGACCAGTGACAAGTGGAGTACTACAGGGTTCAGTCCTGGGTCCTCTCCTGTTTGGTATCTACTTTTCTGAAGTACAAGCAAACACAGAAGGTCTTTGGCTAATGAAGTTTGCAGATGACTGCAAACTTGGAGCCATAATCAAAACTCCTAATGATGTGGACATCCTACAAAAGGGCCTCACTGAGACTGATGCCTGGTGTCAAAGCCATGGCCTCAAGCGCAATGCCAAAAAGTGCATCGTCATCCCCTTTGGTAAAAACTCTACCAATCAGCTTCCACATGGGTGGTAGTCTACTTAACACTGAAAGTGTGATAAGAGACCTTGGGACACAGGTGGACAGTAGCCTTTCCTTTGATAACCACATCACCACAGTGGTCAGAAAATCCTTCTACATGGCACACCTCATCACAAAAGGTTTCTTATCCAGGAAAAAGAGGTCATTGTTCCCCTCTACTAGTCACTCATCAGACCATTTATAGAGTACAACGCCCCTTTTGGTATGCACCTCACAAGACATCTACAACAACTGGAAAGGCCGCAGAAATACCTCAGAAAGAGGATTACCGGCCTCAAACAGATGCCCTAAGGAGACCGTCTCAAAAAACTACAGCTTTACTCTGTCGCATATCGCCTACTCAGAGGCGATCTCTGCCTAACATGCAAAGCTATGTCAAGCCCAGAGCTGTTGGACATGCTCCACTTAAAGAAATCCCAATCCCTCTGAGCTACATGCTCTAGGGACGTAAACCTTGTCACCACAATAAACAGAACATGCTGGAGGGATAGCTTCCTGCCCCAGTGACTTCCCATACTCCAGAACAAACTATCTATCTATATCAAACAGAGCTCCTCATTAGCACTCTTCAAGAAAAATCTTGATGATTGGATTGGAAATAGGAAATTCACCCTGGGGATCACCTCGGTGGCTCTGCTTGACAGGGGCACATGAAAATCATTTTCTTGGGTGGCGAAAGCCAGGGTACCTTTTTGGCTAGGCTTATATAGGCCCTAGGGCTAATAGCCTAGTACCTACCTATGAACCTATGTAAGACAAGGTCTAGAAAGTTTAAGAAAGTTACACAAGTTGGGAGCAGATAGAGGTGTACAGTTAAGGTTGATAAGCTGTTTAAGGGGGGTGGGTACAGATGCAGATCCATTTGCTTAACAGGTATTCTTTAGTGGCTAGCATGAATTGACTAAGTTGCTTGAGGGACCTGATCTCTAGTGGGAGTTTGTTACAGGCCTTGGAAGGATTATAGCTATAGAGAATACATCCTTTCTTAGTTTTAGGTTTGTGGATTTCTAGCAGATCTAGGTTAGAGCTCCAGAGGGATCTAACAGGTGAATAGTGGAAGATAACAGATGATAGGGTAGGACAAAAAGAAGGCTGATAAAGGATAGAGTAGATGATTTGGAGTTGAGGGAGAAGAAGCTGGTGAGGTAGTTCTAGCCAGTTAAGGTGTTTGAGTGAGAAACAGTGATGTAACTTATAAATTTGATGAACTGCAAATTTGGCTATCTTGTTGTAGGTAGATTCAAGTTTGGCAAGATGTAGAGTCGAGGCAAGTAAGAATTTGAGAACCATATAATAGACTGGGTAGGAGGTAGGCATAAGAGAGAGTTACTTTAGCTTCACTGGTGAGAAACTTTTTGTTGCGGTAGAGGAGCCCTAGTTTCTGATGAGTTTTCTTGATACAGTTGTTAATGTGTAGATCAAATTTAACTTGGTTGTCGATGATGACACCAAGGAGTTTAGTGCTAGTTTCCACATCAATGTGTGTATTATTGAGGGACAGGATTGTGCAAGTGGATTTAATGTGGTTGCAGTTTTTAGGAAGAAAAAGCAATAGCTTAGTTTTTGGGGGGTTATGGATAAGCTGGTTATCAGAGAGCCAGTTTTCTACTGAGTTAAAGGAAGTCTGTGTTGCAGAGATGAGTTTAGAGGGAGAGCCAGCAATAGTGATGACAGTAGAGTCATCAGCATATTGGACTGAGGTCAGGAAGAATAAAGAACGTTAGTGAAGATGTTGAAAAGTAGTGGACCAAGGATAGAACCCTGAGGGACACCCATTTTAACTGGGAGAGGAGGTGAGAGTGCAGATTGCAACTTCACTGCTTGAAATCTGTCAGTGAGGTAGCTGGAAAACCATGCAACAGTAGCAGGGGAGAAGCTAACGTTGGTTAGTTTGTGCAGAAGGAGAGGGTGAGAGATGATTTCAAAAGCTTTAGCGAGATCTAAGAATAGGCAGTAGACAGGTTTGTTGTTATCTCTGGCAAGGGATATAGTATTAAGGAATGACAGTAGGCAGTAGTACTACTATGCTTTGGTCTAAGGCCATGTTGAGTAGGTGTGTAGAGATTTTCAGAGAGTAGATAGTGCATAACTTGTTTATGTATGCATTTGTCTTGAACTTTAGAGAGAGGAGAGAGGATGACAATTGGTCTAAAATTAATGATGTCTGAGGAGTTACCTCCTTTATATATTGGTAGAGTGAAGAATTGTTTCCATATGGAAGGGACTTTGGACTCTGAAATGGAGCGATTGATTAAGATCGATACAAGGAGAGCAAGGGAGTCAGCAGCTAACTGAAGGAAAAGGGACAGAATGTTGTTGTTAGAAGCTGAGTAAGGTTTGAGTTTAGAGAGTAGAGATTTGATGTAGATAGTGGGTACAGTTTAGAGGGAAAAATAATTTGATAAGAGTATAGTGGGATTTGATAGAGAGTGGTTTGAAATATTATTAAAGGTAGATGAGTTGGCACTGGGGTTAAATAGTTTGGATATAAAGTCAATGAAATATGTGTTGAAGGTGGAGGCTGTATCTTTGGGAGTCTTATCAGGGCAAGGATTGAGGGAGCAGGGACTACCAGGCTGTAGTATGTGGTTTAATGAGTTCCAAAACTTTTGGGGGTTAGATTTCAAGGCTGAGGGTGGATTATAGTAGAAGTCTATTTTATCTTTATTAATACACTTTTTGGTCTGATTTTTAAGTTCTTTGTATTTTAACAAGTCTGCAGGGAGCTTTGCTTTGGTCCATGTTTTCCATGCTCTGTCTCTATTTTTCATTAGGATGCAGGTGGAATTTGATAGCCATGCAGATATATTAGATTTAATATGGACTTTGCGAAATCTGGAAAGTGAGTCAAGAATATTGAGAAAGGTGGAGTTGAAAGACAGGACAGCATCATCAAGGGGGAGTTGGGTAAGGAAATTCCAGTTAACTTTAGAGAGACGAGATTTAAAGGTGTCTGGGTGGAAGTTAGTAAGCTTGCAGCATGTGATAAATCTATGCTCTTTAGTAAAGTGAGGGATATATCTAAGTACTTTTATTGGGGAGTGATCACTTAGTGTGTTGGGAAGGGTTTCAGGATTGTGATATTTAGAAAGATGAGAGACTAAAATCCAGTCGATAAGGGTGTTGTGCGCATGAGAGTTGTTGGCATGGGTGGCATCAGTGATAAGCTGAGTAAAGCCGTACAAGTTAATGTGTAAGGAAGAATTTGGGGTAGAGAGAGTTAACCAATAATACTGACATCACAAAGAATAATGGTTTCATTAGGAATATGTTGAGAGAAGTATGAGTATATTTTCCAGCAGGGGTAAGTTATCCCCTGGGGGAATGTCGATTGCTACTATCGTGATGGTGGTATGGGTGTTAAGTACAAGGTTGGCTGCCAGTATTTCAGCAGAGGAAAAGGATGGGACAGTTTTATTATGAGTTGTCAGAGTAAGGTGGTTAGAGTATGGCAACTCCACCACCCTTTTTCTTTTGGTGGTCAAGGCGCAGTGTACTATAGCCAGGAGGGAAAACGTCGTTGTCATGGTGTTGGGGTTTTAGCCAAGTTTCTGTTAGGGTGATGACATCAGGGGTGTGGCTTGAGATCCAAGCATGAAGCACACTAATAAAGCATAAACCAAACAGGCTCCACGACAGTCAAAGGCTTTAATTGACAAAACAAAAGAACAGTGACCTGGCGAGTACAAATATGAATAAAATTCACTCAGTGCTTTCACCCATCCATCAACATGGGCATCATCAGAGTAAAATGTGAAAAGTAATTTCCAGATCTTAAAAATCAATTCATACACATGCCCTCTTGTTGAAACCAATACCTGGTGTCCTGGATGCATCCAATCTAAGCTGCCACAAACACATTAGAAAACTAAGGCTTAGGATTTTAGAGCATACAAGAAACATAAGTAATAAAAAAACACTAATGCTCTTTTTGTGCATAGTCAGAACTGTATTAATTTTAAAAAGTTTTTATTTTTTGTAGTGGATAGGATTCCACATAATGAGAAAGGTGGGGATGTCAAGACCTTATTGGAGGTCAAGGAGTGTTTGTGGAAGCTTAGATTGGATGCATCCAGGACACCAGGTATCAATGAACACATCTCATTATCTAGTATTTTAAAATATAGGTTTTATTGTGTTTAATATGAAACAATTGTTTACATAGAACTACTGACCACACAGTAATATATGAACTTACATCACTGTATGTGTACTATGTATTATAAAATTTATAAAATTTACAACAGACAACTTTTTCTAAAACTATTACTATTGTTTTTTATCAGGTTGGGGTGTAATGTACAGTGTTGTATTTTATTGTATATTATGAGATAGTATCGGTTAGATTTGTATTGAACCTTGAACTGGTTTATTTGTTATTTATTTTAATTGAACTGGTTATATTATTGCTTCTCAGAACATCTTTTTACTTTCAGTTGTCAATTTTGACTTTTAAATACTTAATTGTTTAGCATTCCTGATTGGTTTCAACAAGAGGGCGTGTATGAATTGATTTTTAAGATCTGGAACTTGCTTTTCACATTTTACTCTGATGATGCCCATGTTGATGGATGGGTGAAAGCGCTAAGTGAATTTTATTCATATTTGTACTCGCCAGGTCACTGTTCTTTTGTTTTGTCAAATAAAGCCTTTGACTGTTGTGGAACCTGTTTGGTTTATGCTTTACTAGTCTACATTTGTTGATTCTGACGTTTATGAACTACACTAACCTTGTTTAATATACTTCTAGTGTTTATTGAGTAAAACAAGATTTGTTTGTTTGGGGGGCAGAGGTGTATAAGTTAGTGGGACTATAGTTATAGGTGGAGTTGTGTTGAGTGGGGCTTGGATTGGGATGAATATCTCTTGCAAGTAGAAGAACATTAGGGTAGTAGTGGCAGTTATGTTTGTATAAGTTAAAGATAAAATATTTTGTTTTATTTTTAAAGAATGCGGTGTAGGTGGGGGGAATTTTGAGTTTAGGAAGAGGAGTTTCAGTAGGAAAGATAGAAGTAAAAATAACAAATGAATGATAAGGAGATGAGGTATCCCTAGTATGAGGTATTGTAGGAGCTTTGAGAATAGGAGATAACTGGATATTGAATGAGGTGAGAGTGTGAAGGAGGAGTAATGGAGGTAGTACAACAAAAAGGGTAGAAGAGAAAGGCATGATGGGTAAGAGTATTGAGTGCTAGAGTACTGGAATTGGTGATTGGGGAGTTAGTTGTTGTTGTTGTGTCTTTCGACTTTTCCCAGTTAGGGGTCGCCACAGCAGAACTCCGGTCCGCTAATGATTGGCAGTAGATTTTTACGTGCTGAGTTGCCGGCCCTGATGCACAACCTTCAACGAAGGTACGCCCATTCATGCATGTCTCCACACAGAAGACACTCTAGCTGAGAATCGAACAGGACAATGTCTTACTGTGAGGCGACAACGCTACCACAGCACCACCACAGGTGATTGGGGAGTTAGTAGTAGGTTTATTTTGCAGTTAGGTATGTGAGAGTGTGTTGCTAAGTGATGTTTGAGTATCGAGGTAGGAGTAATGTGGGTAGGGGAAGGAGAAGTAATAGTTTGCAAGTGTAGTGTGGGAGAGGGGAGGGGTTAGTTATGGTTTGTGTGGAGAATAGGAAGGGTAATAGGGTGCAGAGTGGGTGTTAAAAATGGTTAGGTATAAAGGAAATTATATGGGGGGATGGGTGGTGAGCTAAGTGAGCGCGAGCGTAGCGAGGGCGAACAGAGTGGGGCTACACCCGAGGAGCAAGAAGGCTCAAAAGACAATCAGTAGCTGTCTATTAGCAAATGTTGCTAGCAAGCTCTTTAAGGATGAATAGAGCTAAGGAAATTGGGACTGAGCTAAAGTTTTGTTTTGGAATAGCTGTAATCTTAAACTCTGGAGCTCACCTGTTTGCATACAGAGAGAATAGAGATCTTATATAATTAGTAGAGTATGTTGCTATGTACTGGCCGACTTGATTGATGATCTTGATTTTCAGTATGAATACAGACTATGAAAGTGGGGCCTCACGATCCTTCTGGCTCTTTGGATTTTAAGCAGGAGGAGCCAGAAAAGTTACCACAGGGACAACTGGCTTGTGGTGGCCAAGCATTCATAGTGACGTCGCTTTTTGATCCTTCACTGTTGGCTCTTCCTGTCATTCTGAAGAAGACTTCACCAAGCATTTTATATGCTCATTCTTGTTTTAATCTGATGAAGTCCCCAGCAGTGGGGCAAAAGCACTCAATATTTTTTTATTATTTTAAATGAAATGTGTGGATTTTAAACTTATGAAACCCACATATGAATGCATTTCTGATATAGGTTCCTTGTTGTTTTTAATGCATTACAACACAGAAATTAACAGAATTCGCAGAGAAAATAACAATGTGTATGTATGCATCCATACACATACACATACAATGAGGATACATTTATATTCTTGTTGAAGTTCATATCACAATGGTATGGTAACACATGAATAAGAATGACAACCGCAAGTCCATAACACTTGAATGACATACCCATTAATAATTTACAAGAGAATATCCACAAGTTTTTATACAGTATAATTTACACAGTATTTACAATTCAAGTATTGTTCAGCATCCAGATGTCCTTGCCTATTGCTATTGCAGTATTCTTTACTAAAGGGATCCCCTGTCAAGGGTAGCTCAACATCTGACAAGTACACCAAAGCCTTAGGTTTTTTTTAAGGATGTTCTATGTCACATGTATGTTCCCTGCACATGACAAAGGGCATAAAGATGACAAACAGACATACATACCTCAAAACTTCTTTGCCACCAGTCCAAATACCATCTTCAATTGTCAGTCTGAAAGATCCTTTGTTTGTGCTGGTTACCAAGCCATTTTTAGATAGGTGTCCCATTGGGGTTTTTCTCTTATCTTGTTTTTACTTTGGTTGTGAGCTTACATGTCATCCAGAAAGTGATACTGTCAGTGTGGGAGACAGATTCCCCATAAGGACCATCATGAGTAGTATCTTTTTTCCTTGGGTGCTTGTCTACCTAGGGAGTCAGTGTCTTAAGCTGTTGGTACAGGGTGTGATGGCAAAATGTTCCCATCTCGAAGGTCAGCCATCTTCCAAGAAGAAGACCAAAAAAGTTAGTTCAGATCTGGCTGTTCTGAAAGCACAGAGGATCATCCAGTTGCTCTATCAGATTCCTCTGCTGTGACCACTTCAGGAGTTGGCATGGATCCGGCTTCTTGCACATCCTTAGATGATCTGCAGACATCTGTTATGAATATTGAGAAGGAACCTAGGCTGATCATATCTGAGAGACCCAGGGGTACTCCACAGATACTTTTTTGGAGGAGATTCCCACTACATTGATTAAATGCTTGCAAGGGTCTTAGCCTCCTAAGGTCTTTAGGGCTGACATTCCTTTGAAGAAGAAATAGAAAGCAAAACATATTTCCCTTACTCCCAAAGATCCCCAACATGAATGGCAGGATTTTACACAGGAGGTGTTTAATGCACTCATGTCCTTGAAACCTCCAAAGGGAGTTTCTGTTCCTGCCCCTCCCACGGTCACCTACTTCTCTTAAGAGGCCTAGGTAGCAGGACTCTTCTGATGAGGAACTGGACTCCGGGCAAGAGTTCTTGCCTTACTTTTTTCAGATTCCTTCTCCATTAGAGTATATTTTTGAGGAGGAGGACCATTACTTGTATAACAGAATTCTTTAAATGGGACTGTACTCAGGTTTCTGATGTCCAGAAGAGGTATTATGAACTCCTTCAGATGGAGTCCCCTAAGCCATCTGCTGTCCCTCTGGTCCTAGCTGCCCTGTAAAACACTTTTTCAGCAACTTCTCAAGCTCCTGATTCTCATCCTTTGGCCCCTAAAAAACCTAACAGGTTTTATAAGGTGCCTGATGGCTGTAAATTTCTTTACAAATGTCCTGCTGGCCCCTTGGTTGAGTCTGTCTCTTCTGACAACCCTTTCAAACTAGTGCCTTCTACTAAATTGTTTCATTCTGACAAGGACAATAGGGTCACTGAGTGGCTGGGCAAAAAGGTATATACTGCTGTTACCCTGGCCTTTTGGGCTATTAATTATCCGAACCATATGACCAGGTATATCTTAGCTCACCTTTCTCAGGCCTATCAGGTTATTTTTGACATTCCTGATTCTGAAGGGAACATTTTGACCCTCTCTTTGTTGGGCTCCTCTTCTTGAGTGGCTTCCTATTCTATTATACATAGTTATCATGCAGCTGATTCTTCTTTTAGAGCTGCTGCCTTTGTTTCTGTGTTAAGGCATTATTCATGGCTTCACTTGCAACCTTTACCTGATGATATTAAGGCTAAATTGATGGATGTTCCTCTTGACAATAAAAATCTCTTTAGTTCTGCAGCTGCTGAACTTTTTAAGTCCCCAATCCCACATTTCAGAGGAATTATCCTTCTAAGCCTGCCTTTGTATGTAGACAGTCTCGCCCTCCTCCCAAAGGAAAAAAGAGTTCTAGCTGGGCTCCTTCTGCTAAATTTACTCAGACTCCTACTATTCAGAAGCCTCCTTTTCCAGACGAACCAGGTTCCATCTGACTTTTTTCCTCCATCCAAGGTCAGGATCCTTTGTCTCTTTGTCTTTCCCTGTGTCTTCCCAATTGATTACAGACCACTCAGGATTCTTGGGTTCTGTCCATCATTCTTCATGAATACTTCATTGTGTGGATATCCCTTCCTCATTTGCTAGGCATTCTTCTTCCTCCTCAGGAACAGTTGCCCTTTTTTTCCAGATGTGCTTCTGGGCCTTTTGCCTAAAGGAACCATCCAAGCAGTTTCTGCTCCTCAAAGTGGGAAGGAATTTTATTTCAAAATGTTTTTGGTTGCAAGGAAAGAAGACACCTGGAGGCTCATTCTGGACCTTTCCCAGCTGAACACTTTTCTGTAGATCCCTTCTTTTTGAATGCTGTCCCTTCATATCCTGTTTCTTCTTCTTCCTCAGGTTTTTATGGTCTCCCTGGTTCTCAAGGATGCCTATTTTCACACCCCTATTCACCCCCATTTCAGGAAATGTTTGCGTTCTCTGTTTCTGTCTTGTATTTTAAGTTCTCTGCTTTACCCTTTGGCCTTTCTACTTCCCCAAGGGTCTTCACCAAATGCCTCACTCCTATGGTTGCCTTTTGAAGGATGAGGGGGATACAAATCTTTCCTTACCTGAACAACCTGCTCATTCAGGCTTTTTCCCCAGAGGCCTCGATTCAGCACTCTACTATGTTATTTGTCTCTTGCAAAGCCTAGGGTTTACAACATATTTCCAGAAATCCTTCTTGACTCCTCAAGATCATGTCTTTCTTGGGTGCATACCATTCCTATGCTGGCTTCCCTGCCATCACCCAAGGCTCTGGCTCCAATTGCTTTGTTCAATCCCTTCTTCCTCAGGTCTCAGCTACAGACAGGAAGTTTATAAGGGCTCTGGACTACATGGTTTCCACCTTCCCTATGCTTCCTCAAGCCAAGTTCCATATGAGGAAGCTACAATGGTTCCTAAAGTCAGTATGGCTTCAACATTGTCACCCTTTAGACTGTCTAGTTACTCTTCTCCCATGCCTCAAACTAGAGCTTTAGTGGTGGATTCATCAGCTGTCTTTCATACCAGGGCTTCCTTTTCAGTTCCCAGTCCCCTCTCAGGAACTTTTTTTGGATACCTCAGACAAAGGGTGGGGTGCTTCTTTCAGCTCTCTCAAGGTTCAGCATCTGTGGCCCAGTCATCAGAAGGCAGACCATATCAACATTGAAAAGATGAGAGCTCTCCTTGCTGTTCAGACCTTCCATATTCTTTTTCTTCCAGATCATCTCAAAATCTTTGCAGATAATATCACAGTGATGTGGTACATCAACAAGCAAGGGGGACACAGTCTTACATCCTGTGTAGACTAGCTCTTTAGGCTTGGAATTTGATTGTTCAGTATCAGGTAACTCTTCAGGCTGTTTATATTCCTTCAGAACAAAACATTGTGGCAGCCTCTCTGAGCAGGTCCATAACACAGAGTTACAACTGGATACTTCACAGAGATGTGTTTCTGGACATTGTCCACCAGTGGGGTACTCCTCAGGTAGGTCTTCTTGCCTCTTCTCTGAGCAAACTACTTCCTGTCTTTGGAACCAGAGTCCCAGGTCCTCTGGCATGGAAGGTGGATGCACTCTTGTTTTTTTTGGAATGGATGTTTCCGTACACCTTCCCTTTCATTCCTCTCATACCGAGGGTCCTGCTCAAGACAGAACAGGACTCTCCCAAAAGCTTGTTGGTGACTCCCTCTTGGGCCAGACAGCATTGGTTCTCTCTTCTTCTGCATAGAGCCAAGGGCAATCACCATAAGTTACCTCACAGGGTGGACCTACTCACACCAGATAAGGGGTCTCTCATCCATCCTCACTTGTCCCCTCTTCATCTGACACTGTAGGTGACAGGGTTTTGATTCCTTTTAGGCACCTTTTTTTTGAGGACATGCTTTGGGTCCTACAGGAGACCAGGACACCCTCTACCAGGAAATCGTATTTGTCCAAATGGAAGAGATTTTCTGTCTGATGCCTTGCTCATAACCAGGATACACTTTCTGTGGATGTTCCTCTGGTTCTCTCTTATTTGTGTGAATTGCTCCATACTAGGTTGGCATACTCTTCAGTTAAAGCTCACCTTTCAGTTATTTCTGCTTGTCTAGCTTTGCCTCCTCCTTTCACATCTAGCTTTGAGTTCAAACAATTTCTTAAAGGTGTCCTTCATATTAGGCCTTCCAGGAAGAATATTCCTCCTTCCTAGGACCTTAATTATGTTCTTGAGAAATTGACTCAGGCTCCTTTTGAGCCTGAAGCTTTAGTTTCCTTGCAGCATTGTGCATGGAAGATTGTTCTTCTTTTGGCCCTTACTTCAGCTAGGATGGTGTCTGAGCTTCAGGCCCTTAAGTCTATCCTTCTTTTTAGTTTTTCATAGGGACAGGGTGTTTGTTTGGGACTATATCATTTGATTAAATGCTTAATTGAGCAAATCTCTATTTGTCAAACTGACTTAAGTGAAAGCTATATTAAGTGAACAATTGGTTAAGCAAATGTTTTTCCAGGGAAAGGGTGTGGTTGGCCGTCATTGGGAATTTGCCCTTTTTCCCACTGTAGTGCAATCTCAGAGTTGGTATATTTAGTTAGTGGGTGTGAGAGACACAGCCCCCAACATTGGGTGGTGTGGATGGTCAAAGCCCCCAGTGATGCTCCTGCACTGGCCCAGTAATCAAGGAGCCTCAATCCTTACCACTGGCAACATTGAGGGATGTACACAATGGGAGGATTGAGGCTGCTTGATTACTGGGCCAGTGCAGGGGCATCACATATTAATTGTTTGGCAGTGGTGGGATAGCCACATTACATATTAATTGGTTGACTGTGGTGAGATAGCCACATCATATGTTAATTGTCTTGTAGTGGTGTGGATATTGAATTCCTGTAGCCTGTGTACAGTGGTCACTGAAGGTGTTTGTACTCTAAATCAGCCACACAGTGAGCATTCAGAGTTCATATTACAATTGTTTTATTTATTTTTTTGTTAGCTTAGTTAGTCAGGGAGGGCAGGCAAGCATGTCAGCAGAGGAGTATGGCAAGCTGACGAGGAGCCATTTGGCTCAGATGTGCCAGGCTAAAGGACTGGTGCATGCCAACCTGACTAAAGAAAACATGGTTGCAACTTTATTCACAGCTGCATCACAAAATAGCAACCAGGAGGACAATTAGACTGGCCTTGGAGATGTATAAATCTCAGAAAATTAACAGCTCAACCTTTCCACAGAGGACTTAAAAATCCATCTGGAGTTAAAGAGACTTGATGTAGAGGCCAAGCATTTGGAATTAGAGGCAGCAGAGAGACTGAGATGTCTAGAGACTGAGGAAAATGAGAAACTGCAATGTCTGAAGGTTGAGGAAAATGAGAAACTGAGACACCTGGAAGCTGAGGAGAAGGAGAGGCAGAGGCAAAGTGAAAAAGAGATGATGGCTCTTCACCAGAGTCATGTAGGTAATGGGGAAGAGAGTAACTGAACACCAGAAGCGACAAAGGTCAGTAAATTTCTCCCACAATTTACAAATGGGGATCATTTTGATAGTTTAATTCATATGTTTGAGAGGATATGTAAACAGTATAATGTTGACCAAGAGCTCTGGGTATGGTTCCTGACCCCCTTACGCCATGGTAAAGCTGTAACTGTAATTTCTAAACTGTCTGATACTGATTGTTTAAATTATAATGTTGCAAAGAACTGTCTTTAAGAATGCTTTAAGTTTATACCTGAAGCTTATAGAAAAACGTTTTGTGAGCATAGATGCAAGGCAGATGAAAATATGTGTGAATATATTGCTGAACTAAGCACTTATTTTCAAAGATGGGTGAGTGGATGTCAGGTTACCACTTCTGAAGGGCTGGCAGACCTTATGATGAGGGAACAAGCCCTTAGCACTTTGCCTGAAGACATGAGAATCTGGTTATCTGATAGACAATGCACTACTGCAGATGAGTTGGGGAAGAAGGTAAACATATACCTAGCAAGCAAGGCATCACTGCACAGAAAAGGGACACCCAGTGCATAGGTCTAAGGGAACCCATGATGGGCAGCCCAGGCTTCCCCAACAGAGTCCACCACTAGCCACTAGTTCAGGTACACATCCAGGACCAAGGTTAAATATTTTAAATGCAACCAGTGGAGCCATATAGCATATAGATGTCCACAGAGGCAAGGTGGGGAACAAAAGGTGAGAGAGCCAGCAAGTGGGAGTGACAAAATGCCAACAGTAGGTTGTCTCAAAACAGCAAGAGTACCAAACTATCATAAGAGGTTATATCCTATCTTAGTGAATGGGAAAGAGGCCATGGTTAAGAGAGACACAGCTTCTGACCTAACCATTGTGAAACTTGCAATGGTTACAGAGGAGCACTACTTGCTTGGGCAGTCTACTCCAGTCAGAGCTTTAGGAGAGACCCCATTCCAAATACCTTTGGCTAGGGTTCACCTTGACTGGGAGGGTGGAAAAGGAAGCAAGCAAGTAGGTGTGTTTGAGAATATCCCTGCAGATGTCCTGATAGGGAATGATTTTGATAATGCAGTACTCTGTGTGCATGCAGTTACACACAGACAGGCTTGGAGACAAGCATGTGGGTCTGGTAGCCTGGGGGAGACCAAGACAGACCACACACTTGCAGCCAAGACTGGTGAGGTGGTTACTTCAGG
The DNA here is from genome assembly GCF_019279795.1 of Protopterus annectens. Taxonomy (NCBI): domain Eukaryota; kingdom Metazoa; phylum Chordata; order Ceratodontiformes; family Protopteridae; genus Protopterus; species Protopterus annectens. The sequence goes on from NC_056739.1 coordinate 836,167,099, forward strand.
GAGGAAGCTAACTTGTAGCAGTGAGACTGAATGTGAGCCACAGCTGCTTGTGGGTACTGATGTTCCCTTGGACAGAGTGACTGCAAGGGCAGAGGTGAGTAGTAGTAGTACCCAGGCTGACAGTAAGGCACTGCTGTCAGAGGATGCCAGACGTCCTGTGGAAGGGGAGCTGGGAAGGGTTACTAAGAGAAAGTTGAGACAGGCTCAGCTCTCAGACTCTACATTACAAGCCCTGAGCTAGTGGTTCTGTCCTCCATTGAGGCAGAAAAGGTGGCTAATGTTTTGTTAGAGATTTTCAACAGAGTAGGTTTCCCAAACGAAATACTGACTGACAGAGGTGCCAATTTCATGTAAGACCTGTTGGCTTGTCTGTGGAAGTACTGTGGGTTGAAGCACCTAAAAAACACCCCCTATCATCCCCAGACTAATGGTCTTGTTGAGATGTTAAACTCTACACTCAAGATGATACTACAGGCATTTGCAGACCAGTTTAAGAGGGAGTGAGACAAATGTTTCCCCATCTGTTGTTTGCTTACAGAGAGGTGCCCTATTAATCCACAGTTTTATTTTCACCCTTTAAGTTGTTGTATGGGCATAGGGTGAGGGGACCTCTTGATTTGATTCAAAATGAGTGGGAGTGTAAGTGTGAATCCCACAAGGAGTCTGTTGTGGCATATGTCCTAAACCTCAGGACAAGGCTCAGAGAGCTCATGGGTTTGACCCAGGAGAACCTGGCAGTAGCCCAACAGGAGAAAAAGATCTGGTATGACAGGAATGCTTGAGCTAGAGAGTATGCTGTAGGGCAGCAGGTAATGGTTCTCATTCCTTTCAGACACAACAAGCTGCAGGCTTGTACAAGGTGCTAAGGAAGGTCAGTGATGTTAGCTACATGGTAGAAATGCTAGGCAGGAGATAGGGGCACAAATTGTACCATGTTAACATGATGAAACCTTACCATGATAGGGAGGCCCTTGTGCTGAGTATTTGCAGTGGATGGCAAAAGGAGTATGAAGGGGATCTGGTGACTGATCTCCTCAGTGAGGCTTGGACTGATTCCTCAGTGGAGGGGTAGCAATATCTCAGCAGCTATCCCCTACCCAGGTTCAAGAAATCTTAGCAGTGTTACAGGAGTTTGAGGACATGTTCACTAGGAAACCAGGATGCACCCACCTGGTGCAGCACCATGTGGATACAGGAACCCAAAGGCCTATTAAGCAGGTCCCTTATAGGGTGCATGAGAGAGTCAAACAGACTCTGAGGGAGGAGCTACAGAAAATATTGTAACTAGGGGTAATTCAGGAGTCCAGCAGTCCCTGGGCCTCCCCAGTGCTGCTGGTCCCAAAAAAGAATGGTAGCACCAGGTTCTGTGTGGACTATAGGAAATTAAATAGTCACACAGAGTCAGATGCTTACCCCATGCCTAGGACAGATGAAGTCCCAGAGCAGCTGGGTGGGGATAAGTATCTTACCACCATTGATCTTACCAAGGGTTATTGGCAGGTGCCCTTGACTCCCAGTGCTAGAGAGAGGTCAGCCTTTGTGACTCCTTTTGGCTTTGGGATGAAAAATGCCCCAGCAACTTTCCAGAGGCTGGTAGATCATATCCTAGCAGGAGCAGGAGGGTTTGCCCTTGCTTACCTAGATGATATTGCCATCTACAGCCATTCCTGGCAAGATCACCTTCAGCATGTCAGGGAGGTGCTGGGCAAACTACAGAGGGCAGGGTTGACCATTAAGCTCAGCAAATGTTAGGTGGGTATGGCAGAGGTCTCCTACCTGGGACATACAGTGGGGAGTGGTAAGATCAGGCCATAACCTGCCAAAGTGGAAGCCATTCAGGCATGGCCTGCCCCTGTTACCAAAAAGCAGGTGAGGGCATTCTTAGGGACAGCAGGGTAGTACAGAAAGTTCATCCCCAGTTATAGTACCATAGCTGCTCCCCCACGGTCCTGACAAGGAAAAACAGTCCAGATAAGGTAGTGTGGACCCCAGCATGTGAGCAGGCATTCCAGAAGCTTAAAAGAGATTTAGAAGTACCCCCTGTGTTAGCCAGTCCAGATTACAGCATATAATTTGGTGTGCAGGTGGATGCTTCAAACAATAAGGTGGGGGCTGTACTTATCCAGGTTTCCTCAGAGGGAGAAGTGCATCCAGTGGCATATCTCAGTCATAGGCTCCAACCCAGGGAGAAATGCTATGCAGCTGTAGAAAAGGAATGCCTAGCCATAGTGTGGGCACTGCAGAAACTTCAGCCTTATCTGTATAGAAGGAAATTCACTGTAGTTACAGATCACAATCCCTTAACATGGCTACACCGAGCCAGCCAGCAAAATGCCAAGTTACTAAGGTGGAGCCTAGGGTTGCAAGCATATGATATCACAGTGCAGCACCACAATGGGGTTAGCAATGGCAAGGCAGGTGGGTTCTCAAGATCAGGAATTAGGTAAGGTGTTCCCAGATAGGCTCAACCTTCTCAAGCAATGTTTCTCAAGGGTCACTTGAAAAACTAGCATGAGTTTTCATGGGGGGGGGGGTTGTGACACTGACAACCCAGCTATCTGGAATTTTGTAAATAATCATATGTAATTTGTGACTATTAATATGATTCATATGTTTGTCTTGCAAATGTAAGAGAACTATATGTTATGTGTATATTAAACTACTGGTGCAGAAGCGTGTGTTGAACAGGGTTTGTGCAGTACTGAGCTTCAAGAATGTAACCACAGCAAACCCTGCTGGGACATAGAAGATTAACTTACAAAACTTCAAGAAAATAAGTTGAAATTAAGTGCTTTACAATGTGCTATAAAACTTAGTTTCAATGCAGCAAGAAGACAAGATGTCTAGAGCCAGAAGTTTTTTCTATTGTCTTGGAGAGACGTAATTACTAAGTGTAAAATATAAACTGCTTTTATTGCTTTATGACTTCCAAGTTCTACAAACATCTGAGAGGTATGTATTTTTAACACAGAGATTTTAGTTTCTGTTAGCCTGGGAACTAAAGGCAATTGACAAAGAGTGATGTCATCTAAGCTGACCCAGCAGTAATGTTTGATAGTAATTTAATAACGCTCTCAGAGAGAGACTGTGTGCATTTTGTATTTTGTCTTTGACCTGGAAACATCCATCATCAGCACTTCTGCCTGTATGTTGTCTGTAAGTAAGACTTAGGGCATAGTATCTTAGATATAGATAGAAATATAGTAAATATTAGTTTAGATATTTTTTGTATATATTTGAGACTGTCCTGCAACATTGTTTTAAAATATTTCCTGTGATTCTGAATGCTGAAGTAACTGTGTTGATTGAGTATTGTCATGCTATTTTATTACTTATTATTAAATATATTTAAATCTATCTTTGTGGATGATATTTGTGAGACATATTTAAGCTCTTAGTTACTTGCATATGTGTTTGGTGACACTGTACATGCCACTCCTAAATAGCCTAGCTCTTTTTCACACTTACCATTTGGATAACAGTAACATTTCACAGTAGGATTGGTCACCCTTTGTAAGGGCCTTGGCATAGTTAGTAAACCTCTGCCAGCCTTCCCCAGGAGTGTCTGTGTGTCTGTATATAAATCAATTCTCAATGTGTGTGCGTGTGTGTGTGTGTGTGTGTGTGTGTGTGTGTGTGTGTGTGTGTGTGTGTGTGTGTGTGTGTGTGTGTGCCTGTGTGTCAGCTACTTGGACAGGTACACGAAGCACTGGTTGGACAGGGAGGGTCCTGGAGGTCCTGGCTTCACCCCTCGGCTGAGATATTAACCCTATAGCTGTGCCAGTGGGGAGTCTTATTGGGGATCTGGAGAAAGAGGGATAAACCAGACCCAGACTGACTGTGATCTCTGTGTGCTCTTAATGAAAATTGTACTTTCCTGTGTGTGTACTTGTCATCCTCCCATTGTGTATATCCCTCACTGTTGCCAGTGGTGAGGATTGAGGCTCCTTGATTACTGGGCCAGTGCAGGGGTGTCACACCCCCCAACTTTGCAGAGTTAATTTTGTTTTGTTTGTTATGGTTGGAGGGTGGGCAACTGTTTTTTCCTTAAGAAACTTTTTGCTTAACTGATCATTCACTTTATTGAGCTTTCACTTGTCAGTTTGACAAATAGCAATTCGCTCAATTAAGATTAAGTGACTTAGACCCATTTGTTCATACTAATCCTTCTTTTATGCCCAAGGTGGTTAAAGTCTCTTAATTAATTAAGATCAAGATTAATTAAGAAAAGGTCTCTTAATCAGTCTATTAATTTGCCCACTTTTTTCCCTTCTCCACAGTCTGCCAGTAAGAAGGTTCTTCACACCTTGGATTTGCTTAAGACAGCTCAGATATTATTTGGACAAGACTAAGACCATTCGTAAGTCTGAGCAACATTTTGTTTCTTTTCATCCTAGATCTCTATGTTTGGATGTTTCTAAGAAAACCATTTTTCATGGATCTCTAAGGCCATTTACTTTTGTTAATCCTTCATGGGAAAGCCTTTCTACTTTTGTAAAGGTTCATCCTACTAGGATTGTGGCTTTCTGTGGTGCTTTTTTTCAAAGGATTGGATACCAATTCCATCCTTAAGGCTGCTACTTGAACTTCTATCCATACCTTCATTAAACATTGCAAGCTTGATGTGGTTTCCAAGGCTAGATCTGGATTTGCCAGGGCTATTCTGCATGTGTTTCTTGAGGGCCCTGCTGGGGCTTTCTCCTCCCAAGTTTCCTCTTGAGCTTCTGTACTCCCCCTTAGTAAAGAATACTCCAGGAGTGAATGTAAGGACACAGTACAGTTGTGTAAAATATTGCCATAACAGTAGATGGCCTTCTCTTTACTGTTGCAGTATTCACTCCCTCCCTTCTCCCCCTTTTTATCTACTCCTTTTTCTTTTTTCTTTCTGGATGCACATGTTCCTCCTTTTCTCCTTGGACTGTTGTTCCTCCTGGGGTATTCAGTTCTGAGGTCTGTAGATCCATACATCACTTTATGCCCTATGGTATGAGTCAGGAGCATATGTGTGAAGTACGATGTCCTTAAAAAATCTAAGGCTTTAGTATACTGGCAGGCCATTGGGCTACCCTTGGGAGGGGATCAATTTACTAAAGAATACTGCAGTAGAGAAGGGGAAGGGCATATACTCTTATGGTAAGATTTTACACAACTGTACTTTGTCCCCAGTACAGATTTCAAAATAAGTAATTTCATAGATAGAGAACAGATGGAATACTTAATATTTACCTGATATATACCATTATCTCTTAAAGTATTTACACATATTCTTTTTAAAGAGTTGCTCCTTCGCTTTAGTTTTAAAAGTAGATATTTTTCCCGGGATGCAAATATTTTCAGGTATGCAATTGCACGATGCAGGCCCAATTTTTGAAAAAAGATTCACTTTGGTAAAAAAAAAAAAAACAGATGTTCTAAGTATAAGTGAGGGCATTGGTGTAGTCCTCACCATTAATTTACAGTGAAAAGGGTTGGCAGTGTTGTAATTTTAATATTTTGTATCAGTGTATTGAGTGGAAGGATAGTACTGCTTCCAGAGTGGCAGTCAATGAAATCTGTTTATAGTTCAAAATGGTGAGTTAGTAGACTTGCAAGGTAAACTAATATATTTAGTTAACAGTTTACTGTAGTAAGAACATACTGCTTGTTGAAAGGAGTGTGATAATTGTATTTTATGCTAGGTATAAGATATTCCTTGCAATGGCTTTACATGTGATGTGTGATGGTAGATGTGACACTTTTCAGCAAAATTTTAATTATGAGATGGTTTTGTGTGCCATTGTCTTATTGTGCATTGTGACTGAAAGGGAAGGTACTAGAATGATGCCAAGATGCATTTATCCAGTTACCATAGGAATGACATTGGGGGGAATTTAATAAAGCCTACATGGACTTATTTGCCATATAAGCATAGTGGCATGGTGCTTACATGGAAGTAAGCAGATGTGAGATCCAGTAAAGGTAGGTGAGGGGCGTGCACGACACAGAAATGTCCATGGCATGCAAATCACCTCATAAGCAGGTGAAATGTATGCAAATCAGGCAGGTAGAGTAATCCAGCAAGCGGATAGGCAGTCATGCAGACCCTGTGTTGGTGTCCGTAATGTACATGGAAAAATTCCATGTACAGGAAGTAAAAATGACACCATGGGCTGTAAAAGTGGAGTTACAGTGGTAGAAATAGTATACAGGACACAGATATGTGCAAAAGTAACCACTGTGTGTCCAAAACCGTATGGAAAATAATATAATTTTTTTTTTAATATCCTGAGTATGTTTGTGCAGTGCAAGCATGCCATTATGGAAAAAAAATTAAAATATTGTAAAAACCAGAATTTGTGAGTATGTAACAGTAATGCATTAGAGGACCCTTTGTGGAGTATGCACAATGTAGGACTGCTGTGGTTGCTAATGAGGCAGGGCCTGAATCCATGTAGCTACCAGGTACTGTGCACTTATCTATATGCAAATGAGCTGGGGTTACTGAATAGCACAAATGGGTATCTGTGTCCATAGATCCCATCCATATAGGCACAGAACCATGTTGGTGTCCACAGAATAGGTAGCTGACATCAAAAGGGGGAGTGTCCACAAACCTTTAAGCTCATTGGAGCTCAGTGGCACCTGTTTGCATGGCATGTCACTCTGCTCAGCAGGGGGTGTGTCCGGTGACTGCTAAGCTTTGTTTACCTGAGGGGGCATGTGTTTCAGTGGGTTTGAGCATATTTGAGCATGTTTGCTGAGCATGACCTACCATAGCGGTGTCTCTACTGACTGCTCAGTTTTGTTTATCTTATAGGTTCATAGGTAGGTACTAGGCTATTGGCCCTAGGGCCTATATAAGCCTAGCCAAAAGGTACCCTGGCTTTTGCCACCCAAGAAAATTATTTTCTTGTGCCACTGTCGAGCAGAACCACAGAAGTGATCCCGGGGTGAATTTCCTATCTCCCAACTAATCATCAAGATTTTTCTTGAAGAGTGCTAATGAGGAGCTTTGTTTGATATAGATAGGTAGTTTGTTCCAGAGTATGGGAAGTCTCTCGGACAGGAATCTGTTCCTCCAGCATGTTCTGTTTATTGTGTTGACAACATTTAGGTCCTTAGAGCATGTAGATTGGAGGGATTGGGATTTCTTTAAGTGGAGCATGTCTGACAGCTCTGGGTTTGACATAGCTTTGTGTGTTAGGCAGAGATCGCCTCTGAGTAGGCAATATGCGACAGAGTAAAGCTGCAGTTTTTTGAGACGGTCTGCGTAGGGCATCTGTTTGATGCCAGTAATCCTCTTTGTGAGGTATTTCTGTGGACTTTCCAGTTGTTGTAGATGTCTTGTGAGGTACATACCAAAAGGGACGTTGTACTCTATAATGGGTCTAATGAGTGACGAGTAGAGGGGAACAATGAACTTTTGTGATGAGGTGTGCCACATAGAAGGATTTCCTGACTACTGTGGTGATGTGATTATCAAAGGTGAGACTACTGTCAACCTGTGTCCCAATGTCTCTTATCAAACTTTCAGTGTTAAGTAGACTACTGCCTATGTGGTAGTTCATGGGTACAGAGTTTTACCAAAAGGGATGACAATGCACTTTTTGGCATTGAGCTTGAGGCCATGGCTTTGACACCAGGCATTTGTCTCAGCAAGGCCCTTTTGTAGGATGTCCACATCTTTTGGAGTTTTGATTATGGCTCCTAGTTTGCAGTCATCTGCAAACTTCATTAGCCAAAGACCTTTTGTGTTAGCCTGTACTTCAGAGAAGTAGATACCAAACAGGAGAGGACCCAGGACTGAACCCTGTGGTACTCCACTTGTCACTGGTCTGAAGTTGGATTTGGAGCCTGCTACTTTCACAGTGTGGGTTCTGTCAGTGAGCCATTTGGCAACCCATCTTGTGACATAGGGATCTATACCTAGTTTAGTGAGTTTATCTATAATTCCAGAGTGGGGGATGGTGTCAAAAGCCTTGGCGAAATCTAGATAGGCTGTGTGAACCACCTTACCCTCATCTACGGCTTTGGTGACCACTTCAAAGAAGTCTATCAGGTTTAGGAGACATGATCTGCCTTTTACAAACCCGAACTGGGTGGGGTCCTGAGTTTGGAGATTGCCAATGTCATTGTTTATAAGTTCCATGATGATACGTTGCATAGCCTTGCAGACCTAGGCTCATCAGGCTAATGGAGTGGTAGTTTCCAGGGTCCGTGGTGGCTCCCCCTTTGTGGAGTTGGATAACCATCACTGTGCGCCATCCAGTGGGCACATAGCCTAAGGTGAGGCTATGATTGAACATTGTACTTAGGTGGGGTGCCAATTTGCTCTGTAGTTCATGTAGAACGCAGCCTGGGATGTTGTCATGTCCCATGGATGCTGTGCTCTTGGCTTTGGAGAGTGTGGTTTTTACCTGTGCAGCCATGATTACAGGAACTTTGCATTCCTCCAGTATAGAGATGGGCCCTTTAGGGGATGGGGGGGTAAAGTTAGCACTGAACCTATCTGCCAGGATGTTGGCAATATCATTTGGTTCTGTATATTTAGTGCCATTGTGCTGTAACTCAGAGCAGATCTGAGTGTTCCCATTGAGATTCTTGACATAGCTATAGAATGCTTTGTGGTTGTCTTTAGAGTCAGTGGCGAGTTTGTTTTTGTAACTAGCTTTGGAGGATTTTATAAGGGATCTCATCTTCTTACTGAGGCTGACCAGGGAGTTCCTCCAATCATGGGATTTTACTCTTTTTTGCAACAGTTTCTTTCTTCTGTTGTAGAGTTTGTTTATGTTCTTTGTGACATGGGTTTGCATGGCATGCCATAGTACTCAATAAGGAAGCTTTCAAAAAAAAAAAAATTGGCTGAGAAAGCCAATGAGATATTAAAGACTGGTGAGCCCTGTTTCACTTAAACTAGGGCCATTAAACCCTTAATGGTGAACTTGGCAAGTGGAATGCATCATAGCTAGCCAGTCCCACAGAGTACACCTACAGCAGAGCACTATAAAGTATGCATACACCCTACAATCTGATTCTCCCCCATACTCTGCACCATTGGAGTACAGACTTTGGAACTTTAACCAAGATAATGCTAGGGGCTGCTGCAGGTCTGCTACATATGTATGTGCTAAGCCTAGACTGAGAAGGAGAAGAGTGTTCAGGCCTAGGGTAACCTACCAGGAGCTACATGAGCTGGAGATTGTAGAGGGACATACTACAAGAACACACTGAGCTTTGCTGCTCTCCACCCAGACCCAGAGCCAACAGAGAGGAACCCATCCCAGTGGAAACAAAGGTATGTGTAGCCCTTCAGATACTAGCTACATGTACTTTCCAAAGACCAACTGGGGACATGATGGGGGTCTCACAGGCATCTGCTTCCAGGGTACTCCACCAGTTCCTGGATGCCATGCTACCACATGCCAGTGAGCACATTTATCTCCCCCACACCCCTGAGAAGAGGGCCACCAGTATGCAACTCTTCTACCATGTAGCTCACTACCCTGAGTTACTGGATGCCATAGATTGTGCTCATGTACACATCAAGGCACCATCCAGTGAAGATGGTAAAATCTACATCATTCGCAACGGGTATCACTCTTATCAACTGCCAGGTCATGTGCAATGTCCAGGGCATTATCATGAATGCATGTGCTGGCAGCCTTGGCAGTTATCACAACTCCCATATCTGGCACGCATCACAGCTGTACCAGATGTTTGCTAGGGGGGATATCCCACATGGCCATTTACTTGGGGATGCTGGCTATGCACTGGAACCGTGGATGATGACACCCATCAGAAATGTGCACCCACCCACCAAAGAAAGCCACACGCACAAATGAGGGACTTCACAGAGTGTGTGTTTGGGCTGTTGAAATCGTTGTTCCAGTGCCTCGCAATATCTGGTGGATCCATACAGTACTCTCCAGCCACATGTGCACAGTATGTGCCATGCTACACAATATGATCCTGTGGATGTGGCAACATCAGCAAAGGCAAGGGATACACAGCCCCCACCAGGGCCTAGGCCACCACAGCTGCACTCACAGGGGACTCAGGAGGAACCTCCTGAGGCTGTCCCTGTAGGCAGACGTAGGTGTGCCGAGTATGCTCTGGCCTTGGCCAAGAGACAATGCATAGCACATGGACTGATAACCTAGGACCCTAGGGACTGACACCATACTCCAACTTGCATACATATCAGTAAAAATGATGCCAGCCAGGCCACACAACCTGTCCATCACCATGTAGTGCCTCTGGACAGCCTGCATCAGACAGAGTCAGCCCCAAACTACATATCTGTCAACTGCTCCATTGCCAAGGTAAGTCACTTTCCTGTGCACCACTTCTAAGGGGTACTATAATATGGTAGCATATGTATGGACCTGCTACACGTATGCAAGGGAATATAGTGGACTATATATAGTGTGCTACTGGGCTACTTCCAGAGATCTGTAGTTTGATATTGGGTTACTTGTACAGATCTAACAGACACTTGGGACAACAGGTACTCTGTTCACTAGTATACGCACCATAATAACCACTAGGCCACATGGCTGGAAACTCCATGACAGTAGTCTAGGGAGATGCCAAACAGTGGGGTCACAGAACAGTCGCATGACTGTCTATGCCAGCAGAGCATAGGCTGGTTTTCCCCCACCCCAAACACATCAGTGTTGCCATACAACTGCTGTAACAGGAAGTCTGCAATGATTTACCAGCAGACCAGAAAATTCTCCTATTTTGTTGATAGTGTGAGGGAGGAAATCTCTCTGTCTGGCAGCCAATGTGGCCCAGTGGGCCAGGGACAGTAGCATGTATGATGGCAGTGATGATTCAAATTAGGCAGCATCCAACATCTTTTGCATGTGAGGTACACATAAGGTGGTAGTCCCACAGACTATCAGAACCCCTCAATCTGTTACTGCAAGAAAGCTGGACAAAGCCATAGCGAATGGCGGCACAAAGAGCCATACCTACAGACAGACATTATACACATCTTAAGTAACCTATCAGGTTAAATGTGTCAGTAGGTACAACAAGTTAGCAACCAATGTACAGTATGGCACCATGAAACCACAAATGTATGAGGAACACAGCAGAGATATGGGGCAAAATGCTGGACATTCTGCAAAAATGTACAGGGAGAGGTATGCAGACTGTCAATCACATCATACCTCTCAACCTCTGACAGCAGAAAATCTGTTGAAATAAAGGGAATAAAAGTGGGACCAAGGCCCACAACTTGGGACAGGTTTTAAATATTTGCTCCTACAAGCATAGAATGTGGACAGAACAAAAGGTCCTGCATTCACATGACTCTCCTGCTATGCATGGAGTCTGAAACTCAAATATCTGTCAGTATTAATTTACTCAGTCTTGACTGATTTGCCAGAAAACAACAATGTTATGTGAAACGGGCCAAAAATATGCGGCAAGAGTCTGGACAGTCTGTAAAGCTCTCTACAGTTCTGAAGTTTGAGTCACATATTAAGGTCACAAGCAGCCGGTGAATGCCTTGGACAATATCAGGCAACTGCAGTACTGTGGTAACAGGTGCAGCAGCCAATGGGCTCCAGCACACAATAATCCTGGACTGGAGTACAGGTAGCTCTGGCCTGGAGTCACCTTGTAAGTACTGACAATCTCACTGGGCATGCTCCTACACTTAGCTATCTTGAGCCCAAGTCGGTTGCCTCTACCATCCAAAGACCTGCTATGAGGAAATATGTCTTTACAGACATGCAGCTATGTATACATATCTGTCTTTCCCTATCTCCCTCACATTTGATTGGTGTCTATATCAATATGTCACACACACACGTGCACACACACACACACACACACATATATATATATATATATATATATATATATATATATATATATATATATATATATATATATATATATATATATATAAAGTACAGTGATACATAGACTCCCCACATACTTCTACAGAGCATATTTACATTACTGACATACACAACTACATTTAAAGAGACCGCCCTGTTATTCACTGTTGATATCAATATGGGCAGGGATGTATGAATGTTCCCACATACCCCTGAATGCTGGAGTTATCTGCACATACACATCACAACAGCTGTCCGATGGCACCAGACCAAGGCCACACCAGTGCATAATCCACTCACCCCCACACCCACAGACCCCAAGCCTGCGGGCTGTCACCCTGCAAACAGACATAGGTATGCAGGTGGTGTAATGTACAATGGGTGCAACACAGTCCTTGGACAGGCCATATTGCACCTGGCCACATGTCTGCCTATCAAACTGCAAACAGCCACATATGGCCAGACTGGTAAGTGTACACACACATAGCAGGGATATTACCAGGTATACCACCCCTAGGACACTAGACACAATAACAGTACCAAGCAGTAACACTCTGCAGGCCACACATGCTTTCTGACACAAGGCCACTTTGCATACTCCACAAGTATTGTGCCTGCATCAACATATACAACAGAAGTAACATGTGGCACTTGTGATAGGTACTGTGAGCTAATACTAGATAGATAGGAGGTCTAATCTCACATCCTCCAACTCTGTATGTGTGTCTCAATATATCCCCACACAGCAGTATGGAAATGCCCATATGGCCTGTCTCTGTACAATGGTATGCATTTTATGGCCCTGTGACTAGCTGCTTGCCCTAGACTGCCCTCCTCTACATAAGCATATTTGATGTCCACCACCATCTACAGTTGTACATGCAGATAATCAGGTGACATGTATTAAGGGTAGTAGAGTGTGTCACAGGGTATGAAAGCATGATGACCCTGACTGTCTCCATTGTCCCTGACACAATGTTCTACACATATGCACCTAGGGAGCCATGCACATATACTGGAATACCTTGTTGACATGACATCTCTGCTGTGCTGCCTTGCCATCCTGTCCTGCTGTTTTGCCACCATGTGTCCATAGTTGCACTGCTCAGACTCCTGGTACAAAAACATACACAGCTCTGTGACACACCTGTCATTCTGTAATACTGCCACCAGTGTACCGTCAGGCAACAAAGATATACAATGTTTGATGTGTAGTCCTGACACAAGCAGGCATACAGTACCTGTCATGGCCCACAACTGCCATGGCATAACACTATTGCACTACAGAAACACATGAAAAGGTATATAGTCGCCCTGTGCATCAGACACATATATGCAGGTCCCTGCATCGATAGCATGGCTGGCAAGGATGTGGCACAGGTATCATCACATGCACAGGGTTGTGTGGGGGTGCCAGAGGCATAAGCTATGCCAAACAGTAGACAGCATGTGTGTGATTCAGGAAGGGGTGCTGGTGACATGGGCCATGGAGAGGTGCTGTGTGTGTCTGTAGGTGATCTGCATGTGATAATGGTGCTAGAGTGTGTGTGTGTGTACACAGTCAAGCTCAGTGCTAGCCCTACACATGCATATGTTGAACAGCTGTGGACCATACATGGTAGAGTGGCCACGTCACCATCTCCAGTCACGGACATGGGAACTGGCTTCTCCATGAGTAGCACAGGCAGCACAATGCCCAAGGTCAGATGTGGTGCTAGTACCTGACGGTGACTGCTATCTGCTGCACCTGTGTCCCCCAAGAGACCACCTAGGACCATGTGCCCATGGCCTGCCACATCATGGTGTGCACAGCACACCTCCCTCTGTAGCACTGGATATACTGCCACTACAGGAACGTGAGTGTACATGAACTCCCAGTAGATGGTGTTGCTGGCCTACATCCATGGACTCCCAGAAAGTGGTGTTGCTGGCCTATGTCCATGTGTCCAACACCCAACCCCAACCACATGCTCCAGGACAGACAAAGTGCACTCAAAGACAGACACTGTCTAACCCCACCATCTGTCCACTACATCAGTAAAATGTTCCATGGTGTTACCAATTCGGGAAGAAATCACAGATGTCAGACTGTGCTGCATCCATAACCCTAAGCATCTATCTGGTGTTGCATTCAGCTCATGTCTATCCCTCCATGACAGCCTAAAACATAAGGCAAGTGACCTGCAATGTGAGATCTGCAACAGGAAGTGGATGGGCAGCAGTCCTCCTTCAAGCACCCCTGTTGATCTGCCTGTGTGGGACCTCGCCATTTCTCTGGCTATGGCCATTGTCTACACTCACTGACACCATAGTTCTCACACTGTCATCCTGTACTATGTCACCACTCTCCGACTGTCCAATATCTGTGGCCCCTGGTGACTGGGTATGTGTGGGCATACTGACTGTGTGTGGGGACAATGGTGGCAGAAGTGGGATGTCAACCTCTGGGACAGATTCAGCCACCAACAACCCCACCTGTGCCTCACTATGGCCACCACCATCATCAGAGTACGATGAGACACTGGCATCAGGTTGTAAGGGGGTCAGACTCCAACCCCCATTGACCTGTGAGAAGCAAGACAAAAGCAGTACATTACCACCTGCACTATTATGCATGGTAATCCACACAGGCTCATACAGATGTGGATCCACAACTGCATTACATGTCCCACATCTTCTCATCTCTGATCCCATGCATGACACTCACACTCACAACAACATACACAGACAACTCAGGCCCTGTATAACATGCATGTCACCTACATCCTAGTAATGTTGACAGTTCAATACACCTGTGAGGTATGCAATATGACAGTGTATGTGACAAAACTACACATAAAACCCAGTATGCCTATCTTGACAATGATATGCCAGTTGTAGTAGCACTGCCTCAGGTATGTACCTTCTCCCTATTGTGTTCGAATGGGCATCTTGGAGTAATTGCCTCATGTATAGCAGACTGTGCAGTTGCTCATTACTATAAGTGCAACCATGTTAATGTTTGTACAAATACACAATTGTGATTCCGTAGTCTATGCACTGTAGTTAACTGCTCTGAAATGGAGCATACAATTATTCTACTCTGGCTAAGCACAACAGTTGTGCAAAAGGAAAAATGACAGCCCTTAACATTCATATGGTATATCTGATCTCGCAAAACAGCAGTATCACACTTACCAGGTACAGGACCATGGACTCCGGCCACTCCTGATGTACCTCTGAAAAGGTGAGGGAGAGGTACAGTTAGCAACACCAAATGTTGCAGTGTTACAAGGTAATATGTGCATATATCCACATGTACAATAGCTAATGTGATACTGGCTATATTGGTGACATTCTAAGTATGTGTGCACAACTGTGGGTAAAAGCCAACCCCCCATGCAGATAGACCTGACACCCATGTTCTGGTCTGTAGAGCTTGCCACAATGATTGCTAATGTATTATACTGGTGAACACAGTCAGCTTACCGGGATGCTCCTCTGATGTGGATGCTATAACACCCACCTCCAGGATGTATGGTGTGATGGTTGGCAGGGAGCTGTGGGTTGGTCCTAGGTTCACCAGGAATTCCTCTGTGGCTGAGAGTGGTTGTTCTGTTGCAGGCCCTACACTGCTGGCAGCATGATCCCTGGCAACAGCAGCTGCCCTCTGATATGCAGCACTGACCATGTCTGTGGCCCGGTGTCGAACCTGCTTATCGGTCCTGTCCTGTTGGCCAATATCATTAACAGCCCTCACAAGGTTGGCCCATAATGCTGCCCACTGTTCATGATTGTGGTGACCCCTTTTCAGCAGTATGTGATGGTTGAGTCTGAGGGCATCCAGTATAGTGTCATTTTCTTCAGATGAAAATGGAAGTTGTCTCTGTTGGTACATTGTTCCTGCAAGACAACAAGAGAGGAACACATTACAGGACCAGACATGTGGATGTCCACTATGCACAGACCCTACACACCCATAATGGCCTGCACTCTCCACTGCTCCCTCACACATCATACCCCAGAGTTTGGCAACACACTACATAGTTTCATAGTTTCATAGTAGTGTACTAGGCTATCTGCCCGGGGGCATTTACAAGCCTAGCCAACAGTGATGTGGCTTTACGCCACCCCATACTATGTAGTAAGCCTCTCTAGTAGTGACACATGTGACCCCAACCATTTATTTAACCTGCTACTTGTCTAGTGAGTGACCGAGGTCACTCCCCTCTCCGTAAACTAGATCTCCCCATCCATGCAGATTTTTTTTTTTCTTGAACCCATGCAATGACTCTTGTCTCACCGAACTGGGATTTTTGTTCAGTATGGGGGTAACCTCTGTGTGAATCTATCTATCCTCCAGCATGTCCTATTCATATTTGTGCAGAGGTTGAAAATTTTAGCTCGTGTGGTTCTGGTGGATTTGGATTTTTGAGATGGAGCATGTCCATCAATTCCTGGTTGGACATGGCCCTGTATGTTAGGCACAAATCACCTCTGAGCAGGCGGTATGCTACTGAATAGAGCTGGAGTTTCTTTAATCTAACTGGATAAGGCACATGTTTTAGACCTATGATCCTCTTGGTGAGGTACTTCTGGGGTCTTTCCAGTTGCTGCATGTGCCGGGTGAGATACATCCCAAATGGAGCATTATATTCGATCATGGGCCTGATGAGGGAGGAATACAGAGGTACAATGACCTCCTTTGATCTGGATGAGAATCCTTCATGATGAGATGGGCTAGGTAGAAAGTCTTTCTGACCACTTTGGCAACATGGTTGTCGAGGTCACGACTTGAGTCCCCAGGTCTCTGATTACATCTTCTGTATTCAGTGGGTTCACGTGATAGTTTGTGGCCCAAAGGGGATGACTATACATTTTGAGGCCATGATTCGCACCAGTTGTCCGTTTCAGTGAGACCTTTCTGTAGGATGTGTGTGTCAGCAGGTGAATCCACTATGGAGTTTGCAGTCATCTGCAAACTTTGTCAGCCATAATCCTTCCATGTTTGCTTTCACATCTGAAAATAAATGGCACTAGTGACTGTCTGTCAACCAGGTTTAAGAGGCAGATCTGCCTTTTACAAAACTGTGGGATCAAGGGTCTGCAGATCACCAATGTCGCCATTTATGAGTTCCATGATGATCCTTTCCATAGCCTTCAGATCAGGCTGGTCAAACTTATGGGGCGGTAGTTACCTGGGTCAGTTGAATTTCCCCTTTATGGAGTGGGACCACTGTTGCTGCGCCAGTGTTCAGGTACATATCCTGTAGTGAGGCTAAGATTGAATAGAGTTCTTAGGGCGGGTTTAGTTCATCTTGGTTCACGTAAAACCGGGATACCATGGGTCCCATAGATGCTGTGTTTTTGCCTTGTTGAGTGCTGATTTCACCTGTGTGTCTGTGATGACAGGTAGGTTACATTCAGCAGGGATAGTTACTTCATCTTTAGGGGGTGAGGGGGAGAAATTTGAACCTATGAATGTTGGCAATGTCAGTAGGGTCAGAATTTTTTGTGTACCAGCTCAGAGCATATCTGAATTTCCTCCCAAGGTTCTGACATAATTGAAGAAGGCTTTATGATTGTCTTTGGTATCCTTGGCAATCTTTTTCTCAAAGTTTGCTTTAGATGTTTTTGAGAGAGTTTTTACTTGTGCTGATCAGGAACCTTTCTCTGTCCTGCAGCAGCTTCCTTCTTTGTTGTACAGTTTGTTTATAGCCGGGTCCATGGAGAGGGTCTTGGTTTTAGTTGGGATTGCCTGATCCATGCATTCCTGGAGATGTCCATAGAAGGCTTTTGTGAAGGATTCAGCATTTTGGGATGTGGTTCCATTGACCCAGTAGGCTTAAAGGATATCATTTCCGACTTAAGGAGCTCAAAGTCAGCTTTTGAGAAGTTTTCACTGTAGTCTTTTGTTCTGGGGTGGGGGTGGGATATGTACATCCAACGTGATCAGTTTATGATCAGATCTTACTAGTGAGGGTTTATATGGAGCATTTGGACCCCATGTTTGTGATAATCAGGTCAAGTATATTATCTCTCGAGAGGTGACCAGTGCTCCATAGCATTTGAGTTTATGAATTCCAGGAATCTTTGGGCCAGGGTGTTAGGGCTAGAATAGTGGACCCAGTCTATGTTGGCAATTGGTGTTATGATGGTGTTTGTGACATTCATATCCTCCAGTGTTTTCAGGAATGCTTGATGGGATTCCTGGGATTGGGAGGGTGTTCTATAACATGCACCAGTTGTATGGCAGTTTTACCTATGGTGAGTAAAACTTGTATGGTTTCTGATGCTTCATGAGCAGCCACCAATCGAGAGGTGTAGGTGTCTTTTATGAAAATGGACACTCCCTCCTTTGTGGTTCGCCTGGAACTTGAGGCCGAAATGCATGATATGAGGTATAGCCTGGTAGTGCTGGAGTACTCTCAGGAGCCTTGAACCAGGTTTCAGTTACTGCACAGACATCGATGTTCTCCATACTGATAAGTGCTTCGAGTGCCTGCATCTTGAGATTTAGACTTCTGGCATTGAGCAGCATTACCCTTAATTTTTTTTTTTTGTTTTTATAGGTTGATTTGTCCTTTGAGCATTGCCTAAAAAAGGCACTATGGGGTGGCAAGAGCCTTGGCCAGTATCCGAAGCCCAGTGGTGACAGGTGCAAGCCATCCCAACGCTTGTCCAGCATATCATCCCAGGCTGACAGACATTGGATCCCCTAGAATGACACCAGTGATTAAGCCAATTGTTAAAACTGATCATTTTGTCTTTGTACTGAGGCATCATTCTTGGCGAAGGTAGGATGCTGCTCAGGTCAGGGTCATACCAGTCTGGGCTACATAATCGGAGCTCCTCTCTTTTCATCAGGGAGCTCAGGTCATTCACACCACAATGACTGAATCATATTTGTACTTGCTTTGGAGTGACCTGAGGTGTGTAATGTGGCGGATCCTAGCCCCGATAGGCAGCTCACCGTTACCCTCTCCTTATTCAGCCTGGTAAGTGGAACATCGGTGTGTCTGACTATAGAGTCACCTATTACTAATGTCTCTGGCATAGTATTTTGCCTTAGGGGCTGTGAATGTGTGACACACCTGTTGCTTGAGGTATGTGTTGTAGGTGTTGTGTTTTGTGGGGTGTATTTCTGGGTGTCTGCTTTGGAGGCCTCTGTTGTTTTGTAAGTTTTTACAAGAGCCTCAGTATGTCTTTGTGTTTTTATGTGTTTGGTTTGCATTGGTGGTGGTTATATGTGTGACTGGTTTTGCTTTGGGTGTGGGTACCATCTCTTCCTGACTGGTCTTGCCAGTCCTGAGTTGAGAGAGTTCAGCCTCCAGTCTGGCTATATAGTTGCATCTCTCACAAGTATATGTGTTAGTAGGAAGGAGGAGAGGGTTGTCTGTGTACATGAGACAATTGTAACATTCATGAGACAATTGTAACACATGTGTGGCTATTACCAAGATAGTTGCACTGCTGGATAATGTCCCTGTGTGCTGTGAAATATTCTGCTGTATGTCTCTACAGCCATCACTGCAGTGTACTGTGGTGTGTCCCCTACAAGCAAATCTCCACTAATATGTGACACTCCCTTTGTCAGGTAACTAGCAGTGTGCTATTCCAACAACTCTACGGAGACAGTCCAGCCACACCAGTGTGTCACAATGACAGACAGAAATGAAAACCTGCTGTCGTGTATGTTCTCTGTAGGCATCATACCCTCAACTATGCAGATATTTGCAGAATGTCATCATGTTTGCCTCATAGCTGTGGTCCTTCTTGCACAAACTTGCGCATGTCTGACAAATGGTTGTCCACTGATTGATGGTTGCTGTCAGAAAAGTGACACAGACTCTAACTGTCACCCATCAGACCCCTCACACAACACTTATGCTACAGTAATATCTGTTACTCTAATCACATTCTTACTTTATATGGCCAATATGTATACTCTGTCACTGAGTTTGGGCCTTTGTCCCCCCATTACATATGGTTTTATCCTGATTTTTTACTGTAGGAGGTTGAGAGTATGTTAAGCATAGCTCTCAGGCAGACAGTCAGTGATGAATGTCCACGAAACAGAGACTTAGCCAGAGTACATCAGGGGCATTCAGGGACACTTTTACAATGTTAGTACTATTTATGTGTGACATTGACATACTGAGAGAAGGTGAATTACAGTGCATCATATGATGTTATGGAGTGTGCACCCTTAGTTATTATCACTATATGTCTTAAGTGTAATCCACTATCTTTACTACAACAGCCGACTGTTGTAGGAGGGATTAACAGGGACAGAGCAGAGATGTGATTCAAAGCAGGGACAATTGAGAGGCATGCCTGTAGGTATTGGACAGCAGAGTATCACTGACATGCCATTATCATAGATCTAATACAAGCCTACTGTTTTAATCCCTATTCCCCATACCTCCATCCTACCATCTGTATCACTTTTTATGTGGAAATGTAGTACACACCTGGTAGAGTGATGTATTCCTTTTATTGAAGCATTCCTCCGCAAATGCTTTGCCCATGTGCTGTCTGTGTGAGTAAAACCACACACAGACCTGTTCCCCATAAGCAGTTGCTTGCCTTTTGTTGGTAATGCTCATTAACAGGTAATTCCCTGTGCACAAATCCGTGGCTCAGAATTGCTAATTGCATCCAAAACAGTTGAACTGCACTATCATTAGACAATGATATGGCACCACAGTGCAATATATAAGGCCTTCATGTAGGTCTTGGTCCCTTTCTTAGTTGTTGAGATGGACATTTCTGAAGTGTGGAGACAACAGTATCTCAGAAGGCAAGTACAAATACTGTCCACTGTAGTACAAATACTGTCCACTGTAGAGATGTGTGAAGTATGTCCACCGTTTTGCCTCCTCTGTTTGGTCAGTATCCCATGACAGTGTGGTCCTCTAGCAGATCACTGGTTAACATTATGGGTTGAGGTCATAAGAGGGAGAGAGACATGTGAGTGTCATACTTCATAACCATCAGAATATGCATGGTAATGCAGTAGCTGCTATCCTATCAGCTTACTATCTTTGTAGGGGCAAACTGTGAAACATACCTATCTCTGGTCATTTGACCCCCTCCTTTATGTATGGTTGTGTCCAGCTCCCTTGTTAAAGGGGTTGGGAGGTATGGTTGGTCTGTAGCAGCTACTTTAGCATACAGCCATGTATGCTCACAATAGGGGGAATGTGAACACTTTGGAGGCCTGCAAGCTGTATGTGTAACTGTAGCAGCTGTGTCAGCCCTGTTGTTATAACAGAGGCAGGGCAAGGGTACCCATTACTGTCCAATCGAGGCATGTTCTTCAAGTACATCTGTTATGCAACAGTGCCAATAGCAGAGTAGTAGGCAAAATATAGTTAGGGTATATGAATATTTGCAGTGTGTCCCTACCTGCAGGCTTGTGACTTGCAAAACTGGGTAGCTGATAATTCAGTAGCAGTAACCTATGGGGATTAAAATTACATGAGTCAGTCATTACTTGCTGTGTTCATAACAATTTAGTTCAAGTGCAACACATTGGATTCAAATCCAGGACTGTGTGTGGCAAAATGCTCTGCATGCAAGGCATTTAACAGACTGATCTACTGTGTCAGTGCTCTAGCAGGTGTATTTGCCAGATATATGTGCTGACATACAGGCTGTGACACATGTTGTCTGCATCCATCAGTATGTTGATTGGCTTTCAAAGGCAGTTGTTCTGCAGCAGGATCCCATTTGAACATATGTACTTTGCCATTGATGCCTTAACAGGTGTGTTTGAAGATGTTGCAGGTAAAAACAAACATTTACCTGCTATCACAGGCCATACGTACTGATATTATTTATTTGGCTGTCTACTGGAGTATTTCTGCATCAGAGTCCCAGATACACTCCCATTTGTCACATTAGGTTTGATTTCACTCTGTCAGTGGCAATCAGTATGTATTGTTGGAAACACCTGGATTACGTAAGAACTCTATGGCCTAGTGGGCTAATGCAATAAGCTATAGTTGGAAGGTGCCTGGGTTTGAAACATAGCATGGGAGATTATTTTATACATGTGCCTGACACCATGAGAAACACACAGGATCATTAAGGCACTCTAAAGCTCATTTAAGTGGGTTTGTGGGGTGCTGTGCGATGTGCTGCATCACAGTATTCTGCTTTGCGCTGTGCAAAGCCACACTACAAATTTTAAAAGAAAAGAAAAAGGAAAGGAGGGGCTAGGAACATAGTGAAATGGATGCAAGCAGGGGGAAAAACATAGTGAAAGGCAGGTAGGGATGTGGAGGATGGGTGTAGGAAAGGACCATAGCTTTCTATTTCTTGTACAGCAACAGCTGTGTAGTTTGACAGATTTTGTGTATGAATTTGGACTCTCAAACCCCAGAGAGAGGGGTGAGGACAACATAAATGTGTTGTCAATCCAATTGGACCAAATTAGTTGTGTCCAGTGGACACGTGTGAAAAGGAGAGCTATGTATGGGGTGATTCTTTTTTGGGGGGGGCAGGTTCCCATTTTTTTTTTTTTTTTTTAATAAGGAGAGAGTGGAATGTTGGGGAAGAGATATAGGTACATGTGGGGAGGTAAGCTGGGTAGGAGAGGATGCAATTGCAGACAGACAAGATAGACAATACAGCAGACAGGGGCTGTGTGTGACACATGAGGGGGTAAACACCTTGGATGGGGAGGGTGTTGTGGAATCCAAAGTGCATGTGCCTCCAGACAGCAGCAGCATGACTGAGGTCCCCAACCATGGGCAGTCCACACTACTCCTAAACTGCCCCAAAGGTGGCTGTGCTTGAGGCTGGGCACCAAGGTCAGCAGACCCCACCAGGTTCTTGAGTCTGCCCTCAGTCCAGCACAGGCAATGTTCATAACTCCTATGAACAATCCTGCACACTATGGCAGAAAGTTGATCCTGGGTGACTGCCGCCCCTCTGCCACTGCTCCTGGGGGGGAGACAGGCCCCATCCCCTGAGGTAGTTCCACCAAAGCTGGTTTAGGGCCAGCAGAGGGGCACCACTAGCTTGGATTCCAGATGTACTGGCACCCGGTGCCATGGCCAGCTAAGGTAGGGTAGGTGAATTAGCAGGAACTGGCCCACCCTGATGTGCTGTACTTATGGAGGTGAAGCAATACCTTTAGGTTAGTTATGACCAAAACCATTGTTTGCAATAACAGCATGCCAAAACATTGGAAATAACCCCATTACATTTCAATGCATATTATGTGAAATACAAAAATGAATAGCAGAAAAGTCAGTATGTTAACAGCATGCCAGTAACAGTTACAGCATATGGCCAACAGGATAGATAATTCAACAAGATATGTTAATATGCAACCATTGTAATACATGAGAATAATAAAACACATGCCCCAAAATAAATTTTGTGGAACAATGTATGTTAATAGCAAACCATAACCAATGCATAACAATAATAAATATGTGAAGATAAGAGGTTGGGAGAGAGAAAAAATACAGTCCATTAATGCCATTATAGGCTATATAGTTGACAACAGTACTGCTACCTACTCTACAGGTCTGTCCTTTATTTATGTGTAAAAGTGCCCTATAGCTGCTCTAGCACATAAATACCTCTAATGCTATCTGCATGGGACAGTATGGGCCAAGCATTAACAACTGCAGGTACACAACTACACAGAACACTTGCACATCAGGTGTACCTATATAACTGCCAAGGTGTACTGTGGGCTGAGGTACTGTGACTTTGCTATTTACATATATATGTGGATAATACATCTGTGACAGAGGGATTATGCAATGGTAATTACATTCTGTGACAGCATGACACTTGAGAGACATGTATGTATACAGTACAGGCAGTAAACAACTATCATGCCTTGCTTGGCAGGTATGGGGATAGAACCCAATAGCAGTGACTGCAGTGGATATCTGCATCAAATGTATTAACTGACTGCAGTAATCTTTGACACACACTCCAGGCATGCAGCCATACCAGAGCTTACACATTTTATTTTTTTATTTTATTTTATTATTATTACACTTATTTCCTGTTTTTATGCTGCATTTTCACATTCTTGGTAATGACTGTAACAGTCTGTGACATGTAAACACACAATAATGTGCTCATAATATGGTCTACCTCACCTATTTTCCTGTAGTTGCTGTGGAGAGAATATCTGTAAATATTATGTGACTGATACTGTAATATTTAGATCTACATAGCACTGAATTCGAACCCTGGTCTGTGTGTGTGGCAAAAATGTACCTCAGAATTAGTCCAAAATGACAAAAAATACATCGAACCCACAGACATTGCCAACATCCTAGCTGACAGGTTCAGTGCAAACTCCCCCTCCCCACCAAAAGGGCAAATATCTATCCCAGCAGAGTGCTGCCCCCTTGACATCTCAGATGCTAAGGTAAGAGCCGCCCTCTCCAAAGCAAAAAACACAGCATCAATGGGACCAGACGGTGTCCCGGGCTGCGTCCTACATGAACTCCAATAAGAGCTAAACCCAAACATAAAACTACTGTTCAATCTCAGCCTTACTACAGGATATGTAGCCAAAGAGTGGCGTACAGCAACAGTGGTCCCTCTCCACAAAGGTGGTGCCTCAACGGATCCTGGAAACTATCGCCCCATAAGCCTGACTAGCTTGGTCTGCAAAGCTATGGAAAGGATCATCATGAACCTCATAAATAAAGATATTGGGGACCTACAGACACTGGATCCTACCCAGTTCGGCTTTGTTAAGGGCAGATCCTGCCTCTTAAACCTGGTTGATTTCTTTGAAACAGTCACCAAGGCCATTGACGCGGGGAAGGTGGTCCACACAGCCTACCTGGACCTCGCAAAGGCCTTCGTTACAATACCCCACTGGCATTATAGATAAGCTCACCAGCTTAAATATAAACCCCTATGTCACTAGATGGGTTGCAAACTGGCTCAAGGACAGAACCCACATGGTTAGAATTGCTGGAGCCATGTCAGACTCCAAACCAGTTACAAGTGGCGTCCCACAAGGCTCAGTCCTGGGACCTCTCTTGTTCGGTATATATTTCTGGAGGTACAGGCCAACATGGCAGGACTGTGGCTGACCAAGTTCACAGATGACTGCAAACTGGCCATAATCGACTCTCCAGCCGACACAAGCATCCTCCAAAAGGGCCTCATAGAAACAGACAACTGGTGCCAGAGCCATGGCCTCAAGCTAAACGCCAAAAGTGTATAGTCATCCCCTTTGGCAAAAACAAAGTGCCCACAAATTACCACATAGGTGGTAATCCATTAAGTACAGAAGAAGTAATTAGGGACCTGGGGACCCAAGTTGATAGCAATCTCTCATTTGACAACCACGTGGCCAAAGTGATTAGAAAAACATTTTATATAGCCCACCTAATCATGAAGAGATTCACATCTAGATCAGGGGAGGTCATCATGCCTCTTTACTCATCCCTCATCAAGCCCATAATTGAGTACAATGCCCCTTTTGGGATGTACCTTACCAGACACCTGCAGCAACTGGAAAGACCCCAAAAGTACCTCACCAAGAGGATCAAAGGGCTCAAACAGATGCCATATGCTGCCCGGTTAAAGAAACTGCAGCTCTACTCAGTGGCATACCACCTGCTCAGAGGCGATCTGTGCCTGACGTATAAAGCCATGTCCAACCCAGAATTAATGGACATGCTGCACCTCAGAAAATCCAAGTCCCATCGAGCTACGCGCTCGAGAGACTTGAACCTCAGCACTGAAATAAATAGGACATGCTGGAGGGACAAATTCATAACCCAGAGGCTCCCTTCACTCTGGAATAAAATCCCAGTCCAGGTTAGGCAGAATCCCTCATTGACTCTCTTCAAGAGGAATCTTGATGAGTGGATGGGAGATCGTAGGTTTACCCCGGGTATCACTTCTGTGTCACTGTTAGACAGAGGCACAGTATACTAACCTCGAAAAAGGGCATGACAAAATTAATTTAAAATGGGTGGCGAAAGCCAAACACACTCTGGCTAGGCTTATAAATGCCCTAGGGCAGATAGCCTAGTATGAACCTATGAACCTATGAACCTATACACAGCATTTAGCAAACTGAGATACTGAGTCACTGCTGATTACTAATTGACTGATATTTGCCTAGATCTCACGTGGCACCAGAATATGACCTGCTAATAGTGGTACAGTTTTATACATGACTGCAGTGACAGTTGAACACACATGTATGACATTCAAGCATAACAGAGATACTAGGTAAAGTATATATTGCTATTTATAATTCAAGTCTACACATTACATTTTTAGTGTGTTAAAATATTTGTGAAGTCAACAACCAATATCCGATTATGGGTTATTATTTGAAGTCTACAGCTAGTACACTGTTATACCTGACTGCATTACCATACCTCACAGCCTGAATGCTTGTAGCTGACATGCAATGGTGAAAATAAGACAATCCTGCTGTACACAGTTTAACTTGGTGTTATTGCTATTGCTCCATGTGTCGTTGCAGACCAGTTGTCATAAATGATTTCTTACAAAACAACTCTAAGCCTACAGTTATAGCACAACAGACTTTATTAGACATACCGTCTTGCAGGTACTGATGGTATTTCATGTTTTTATTGCAGAGCAGTTGTAATAATTGTTTTATTGCAAAACAGCCCTATTGCACAACAGACATTATTAGACATACCTTCATGCAGGCACTGATGGTATTTCATGTTTTTATTGCAGAGCAGTTGTAATAATTGATTTCTTGCAAAACAGCCCTACTTCCACAAGCATTGCACAACAGACTTTATTAGAGAAACTTTCAATCAGTTACTGCTATAATTTCATGATTTTATTGCACAACAGTTGTCATTATGCAGGTGTTGCAACACAGCTGTAATTCCAGTTACTGCACTACAAACTTGTATTGCATATACTTTATTACTGTTAATGTTTTAGTCTTCCCTGCTTATGGCACTACAGTTGGCAGTATGCACTTCTTGCAGTATAGGTGTAAGTCCAGATTCATTGCAATACAATCTTTAGTGTATATACCTAATCACAGTTATTGCTTTACTCTTTCTTGCTTATTTGACTATAGATAGCAAAGTACATCTGTACTCACCACACTCACGGCACGATCTGGCCAAGCGCCCAGCATGCACCTTGATGTTGCGAGCCCTCTCCTCTGCAGCTATTGGGAGAGAAGTGCACCATTATACATACCACTTTAGCAGACATTCAAGATTAGATATTGGTGAAACACAGATAATGGTACTTACATACATGTGGGACATGCCCAGCCCAGTATTCTTGGACCCAGGTGTCCAAGAGAGCCCCCTTCCATCTTTTCAGGTTGTTATGGTACTGATGACACTGCTCACCTGTGCAGGGAATACCAGATGCACTGGTGAGGACCCTTATCAGTCAGTCCCATGCCTCTGCCTTGCACTTTGAGCTCTGGTAACCTCAGTGCATCAGCCAGCTCTCATAGCTTTTCACAAGGAGTCCAACCATGACTCTGGACTCCTGAATGCCCCACTGCTGCACCCAAAAGCACAAACCCTCTCCAAACCCTGCCATTGTATCCTTCAGAGACAGAAATCCAAATGGATTATGTTGTATTCCCACCTATTGAGCTTAATATAGCCTGTTTTCCCACACTTACATGCCACTGGGCAATATTTAAAAATGCAGCACTTCACTTAGCACCATGCAAACCAGTCCAGCTGAGCTGTACTAAAACCTGTATGCTTAGCAGGTGCTTAGTAGAGTGCAAACCAGATAAGCAATGCCAAGCAGTGCATAAGCAATTTCAGCTGTTATTGTGTTTATGCAGTGCTTAGCAGGACTTAGCATGTCTTAGCAGAGCTTAGCTGAGTGCAGCAGACCAGTATTTAAAAATAATTTGCATAATTTCTATTTTGAACAAAAATGTTAACTTGCCCGCCCATGTATTCAAACCCTGTATCTGCTGCACATGAGGCCATAACTCTCTACATTTAGCTACATGGATAACTGGACTTTTGCTATACCTTTGCATATACCACTGAGCTACCTTTAAGCAGTGCTGACCACCAAGCTGTGCCAAACTTTATGTGAGGCCACATCCTTAGTTGATTGAAGTCCATTCTTTCACTTTTTTCTTGTTCTTTGGTTAGCCTGTCAGCCTTCGCTTATAAGACTTAAGATTGTCAGTACACAGGTGACTATTATTACAAAGCATCATATTGATTAAGTTCCAGAGGCCCCTGATCTCTCTCTCTCTCTCTCTCTCTCTCTCTCTCTCTAGTTCTACTCAGAGGGCATCATCCAGGAAAAATAATAGTCTTGGCCTGTCTCCATATCATTTAGTTGAGATGACACATGGCATTAAACTAAGCCTGTTCAGTGACTAATACAGTAGGGTTCAACTTCAGGAATTTTATGTCTAGTAGATATTTTGAAAACAATATTCTACTTTATACTCTGTTATTAGTCCATGAAGGAGACCTACTGTTTTCAGTTTACTGTGCTTGGTAGTGAAGGCTGAATAGTTGAATGGTTGGTCCTCTCTTAAGAGCTGGATATCCTACATTATTTCCAATAATGATTCTTGCTGTTCTTGCTAATCCAAGGTAACATGCTTAGTCATTCCATCAGACATCTATCTTTTTACCAGCAGCTTCTTAAGTATGCTTTTTGAAAGAACGATACTCTACTTTTTAACTCTCTTTTTTAGAGTTTTTTTCATCTCTTTTTATCAAATGTCTTTGTGATAACTGTGAAAGTACTTCCAGCTCAAAGTAGTAAGACTAATCTTCAGTAAAAAAAAAAAGATTCAGACCATAAGATGGGAGAGCTGGCAGTGACTCCTACATATCTGCCAGGAATGAAACCAGTGCCATTCTTACATATTTTACTGGATCATATAACAAGTGTATTGTCTGGAAAGCAAATAATGTCCAAAAAGAAAACATGCCTATTTTATGACTGACTCTATCATTGTTCTACAATTAAATGCCTTCTTAAAATGTATAACATAGTATATGTCATTCTCAAACATAGTCTATAGGTCAGATGTAACATGTCACTATTATTTATGTCAATTAAGGGCTACAAATATTGGCTACATTAATAGATAAATATTAAATTATGTGCATATTTTCTTAAAATCACTCTGTATTTACAAAGGCAAAAAAATGTACTTCTCTGCTTAACAGTTCTCTATTGCATAGGACTTATACTGCACTTTCACTTTCAGGTCTTACCATGCTAACAAGGCAGGACAGGTAAGTAGTAGTAATCCTCGGATCTTTACAACTAATTTATCCAATAACAAGACAGGCAGCACTGTGAACTATGCCACCACAGAGAAGGTGCAGTAAATAAGCAATATAATGGCAGCCTTTCAGGCAGGAGAGCAACATATCACAGCATGGCATTTTTATAATCTTCCTAGTAAGCCTACAGCCAACAGCACGGAGTTGAGCCTGTGTTCCCTCTTCTGTCAGGCTTAGAATTCATGTAATCATTATATTCTGGCACATCATGCCTTTAAGCAAGTTTAACGGTTTTATATCCCTTTTGATGTACAGCTTTATACATCTGTTAAGCCATCTCTTAAATTTCACACAGCACATCTGTGACTCTAGATTCAGAAGTTCGACAAGCTTTTTTGCTCTTCATGCATTTTAACTGTATTACATAGAAAGCAGCAAGTAGGTGCAGTCAAGGAATTTCTTTGATAATGCTGTGTTGTCAGAATCACAATTTCAAAGCAGAGTAAAATATACTAAAAAAAACAAAGGATCATACTTATGCGGTCTAGCAAGAGACTTTGACAAAGTTTCTCATGCATTACCTGCAGGCAGCAATGAATGATGTCAGTGGATTTGCACATTCTTCAGTTTTAACTTTATTTTTCTGTTAAACACAGCTTCATCATTATACTCAACCAAGTACTAGGTACTTCTTCATAACAGGTTTGTCATTCTGTCTAGTGTCTGTGGTCCAGCTACAGAGTTAGATGAATAAAGATGAAGTATAATTACATGTTGTACAGTTA
>NC_056739.1:836199439-836269439 GCF_019279795.1 Protopterus annectens
CTTCCTTACTACAGTAGACCCATGGTGGTTAAAGTTAAGGTTGCGGTCAACTTGTAAACCTAAGTCCTTAACTACTTTTTGGGTACTTAGGGTATTGTTGTTAATTTGATAGTGTGAAGGGACATTGTTTGTGCCAAAGGGAATGATGATGTATTTCTTTGCAATCAGTTTGAGACCATGACTAAGACACCAGTTGTTGGTCTGCATAAGACCCTTCTGGGGTATACTGACATCATTTGGGGATTCAATGATTGCACCCAGTTTGCAGTCATCTGCAAACTTGGTCAGCCACAACCCCTTAGTTTTGACCTGAACTTCTAAGTATATACCAAACAGTGGGGGGCCTAGCACTGGCCCCTGTAGCACCCTGGTGGTAACAGGTCTGCAGGTTGATGTGGAGTTGCCCACTTTACTGTGTCTCCAGTTTGCTAGCCAGTTAGTAACCCATCTTACGACAAAGGGGTTTACATTCAGTTTGCTAAGTTTATCAGTAATGCCTGAGTGTGGGACTGTGTCAAAAGCCTTTAATAAGTCAAGGTATGCTGTGTACACAGATTTCCCCTTATCAATGGCCCTGGTCACATTTTCAAAAAATCCAGAAGATTTAAAAGGCAAGATCTGCCCTTGACAAAGCTGAATTGGGTAGGCTCCAGGGTTTGGAGATCGCCTATGTCTTTAATCATGAGGTCCATAATGATATGTTCCATGGCCTTTCAGATGAGGCTGGTCAGGCTTATGGTCTTTAATTCCCTGGGTCTGTTGTTAGGCCACCGTTGCAGAGGGAAATAACTGTTGCTGTTCTCCATTCTGCAGGAACAAAGCCTGTTGTTAGACTGTGATTGAAAAGGGTACTTAATGGTGGTGCTAGTTGATGTTTTAGCCTGTTTAGAAGACAGCCTGGCATGCCATATAGTCCCATAGAGGCTGTGCTTTTTGCCTTGGACAAGGCTTTGATGATCTGTTCTTCAGATATGTAGGGTGGAGGGCATTTGGGGCAAGGTTTGTGATAGATTTGGAGAGGATGGAGGGGTGAAATTTTCACCAAACCTATTCGCTAGTAGGTTTGCTATCTCTTTGGGGGTCAGTGTGTGTGGGATACTGTTGGTCACTAGTTCTGCACATGCTTGGGACCTACTTTTACGCTATGTATATAGCTGTAAAAGGCCTAATGGTTATCATTGGCTGTGCTAGCTAAGTTTTTCTCAAAGAGGCCCTTAGAGGATTTGACAAGTTGTCTTATTTGCCTGTTGAGGCAGGTGCTTTTTCATTGTTGGGGTCTTGCCTTTGTTTTCATGGACAGCAACATTTTGCATTTATTGTAAAGTTTGGTAATGTTGGATGTCCACCATGGTGGCTTGTTTTTACTTGGGGCTCTGGCTTTGATTCTTTCTGGTACAGCCGAGTCTATACACTTATGCAAGTGATTGTACAAGGCTTTAGTGGAAGCTTCAGAGGAGTTACCACTTTCAGCTGGGGGTGGGGCTCAGAATGCATTTATATTTTCACCTAGGAGAGTATACTTTGCCTTGGTGAAGTTTTTTAGTCTGATTTTGCCCTCTGTGAGTCCTGGTGTTAGTGTCAGCTTGAAGGTGACTGATTTGTGGTCAGATTTAACTAATGAGGATCCGACAGTCGCATATAGAGTAATCTCTGACCCAGCTTTAATGGAAATGCTGCACATTCACAAGTCAAATAGCACATGGGTCACTCACTCAAAGGACCTTAACCTGATATGTGACATCAACAGAACTTGCTAGAGAGACAGATTTGTCTCACAGAGATTGCCTCACCTTTGGAACAAGCTTCCTATTCATGTTAAGCAAAGCCCCTCGTCGGCCCTATTTAAGCATAATTTGGATGATTGGATTGTTAACCAGAAATTCACCACAGGGCTTCCACCTGTGTCCCTCTTAGACAGGGGCAATCGGTGCTGATTTTAGTGTCTGCTTGAACCAGACACCCTTGGAACACAGGTTGAACTTGACTAGGCTAGTAAGAGCCCTGGTGCCATTAACCTAGTAACCTCCTGTGATCCTGTGTGGTTGTGCATCCATTTGACATGCTAGTGCGGACCAGATCTAATATGTTTGTTCCTCTTGTTGGGGTATGAACAATTTGTTCCAGGGAATTTGAAATAACAAAGTCAAGGAACTTTTGCACCAGTGGGTTAGGGCTAGTGTAGGTTTCCAAGTTGATGGTGAGATAATTGAAATCCCCCATAAACAGAGTGCTCAGTAATATTTGGATTGTCTCCAGTTTGGTCAAGTAGGCTTCATGCTTGTCATGACCCATGGAGGGGGATCTATAACTGGCTATGACTTGAATGGGTGTCCTTTCCACTTTAATCTGAACTTGGAGTAACTCCGTGGAGTTGTCCAGTCTAACTAGACGGAAGGTGAATTTATCTCTAATGTAGGTAGAAACACTGGTTCCTTTGGTTCTCACATGTTCAGTTTGTAGTCTGAAAGTGTGAAAGGCATTATAGCCTTGCAAGGCTGGGGTAATCTGAGAGGCCTTGAACCAGGTTTCTGTGACTGTACAGACATCTACATCTTCTAGTGATAGAAGTGCTTCAAGGGTGTGCGGTTTTTGGTTTAAGCTCCTAGAGTTTAGTAGCATGACCCTTATTTTGTTATGATTGGCAAATTTCACTTTGGTAAGTTTGTTTTTGAGACTTTGTGTAAAAAAGGCATTATGGGGGAGGCAAGAGCCTTTGCCAGCAGCCGAAAGCCTAGAGACGCCAGGTGCAAACTGTTTGTTGACCATGGTTTGCAGGCTGACAGGAACTGGATCCCCTTTGAATGACACCAAAAACTAAGCCAATTTTTTTGTTTATACTGTGGCATCATTCTAGGTGAGGGTAGTGTGCTGCTCAAGGCTAGGGACATACCTGCCTGGGACACATACTCAGAGAGCTCAATCGTGTCTCTCTTCATGTAGTCCAGTGATGTACATCTCAGGTTATTCACTCCAACATGAACTATGACAGAGTCATAATGGTTCTTGTGCTGAGATACCTGAGTGCATGTATGATCTGATGAATCCTGGCACCGGACAGGAACTGTTACTTTCTCCTTGTCCAATCTGGTGAGTGAGACATTTGTTTGTCTCACTATTGAGTCTCCAATGACTAGGAAATTTGTTTTTTGAGTGTTACACCTAACCAGCTTGGTAGGTGAGACACTGATGTTGCTATGTGTCATGGGTGCTGTGGGAACTGTGTTAGGTGTAGCAGTCTTGTGTTTCAGAGGTCTCTGGTGTCTCGGTAGTTTTTTTGAGAGAATCTCCATGTGTATTTGGTTTTTATGTTGGACACATAGTATGTGTATGAGTAGTGGTACTAAGTGCATATGTAGTGATGGGTGGATTGACAACCTCTTCTACGGTACTGCTTTCAGTGTGAGAGACCATGGATTCAAGGTTCTTGGTGTAGATACATCCTCACACTCTGTACTAGAGTGAGTTATTGGTAGATGGTTGTCAGTGTGCATGAGGCAATTGCTGCACTGGCTCAAGAGACCCAAGTCAACAAGATTGGCAGGAGAAACAAGAGTGGTCCAACTGTCCATAATGCTAGATCATGTTTCAACTACATGGTTTCTAAATGCCCATGACTTTTTATTTTTTAATCTTTATGGGTGCATTTAGGCCAATAAAGCCAAACCCCATTAGCTGTTAACATGCATGTTTTGACCTTAGTTAAACAATCTATTTATGATGTACTGATGATGTGGGAAAAAAAAGGCCAAAACATGTATGTCTACACAGAAAGATTAAAAAGTAAAAAGTTAAGGGCATGTAGAACCCATGTAGCTGAAACACTGGCATGTCCTTAAGGGACTATTTTCATATATACCAATGGGCCTCTACTCCAGGAAGGTTAAGGTATTACACATCTGAAGACCTGGTCCTTCTTGCAGTTTTTACTGAATGGTTTGTCTGCATGACCCTTTTATCCTTTGGATTAGATAATATTGACTAACATACTTGTACATCCTGCTGATCGCTAGTCTTTGTTGTAATAGTTTGTTATTCTGTGATTAAAACATAATTATTATATGAAGTGCAATACATTATATCATCTTTGAAAGATGCAAAATTACTGATCTAAACCTCAAAATAGAACAAATGATGCTTAATAAACATATTTATATTAACTTAATTGTATTACTGATGAGTATTTAAACAAAATCTGTATTTTGTTCCTCATTTCTTTCTTGCTGCATGTGTTCATAAGTAAAGCATGTCTGCTGTACTCTATTAAATAACTTGTTTAGCTATTTTTCATCATCCGGTCACCCATATATTTTCTGTACCATTTGTCAAGGTTAGAGTGATAAGAACTAGTAACCCGAAAGGCTCATGTAGTAACAGGTGACTCCAGTGCCACAAGGAGGATGCAAATTACTTGTATTAGCAATAGAGGGTGATCAGAAAAGGCAGTAAATCCAAACTGAAGTGTAAAAATCCAAGTTTTAATTATGAACAGAAAAAAAAATCCCACGATGTGTATTATACATCAAATGGTTAGTTCTCACAGCATGAATTTGAAATTGAAACAGTTAAGCGTTTTTGTCCCTTAATATTGGACTTCTTCAGAACCGTAGTGATCCTTACCAATTAAACTTATAGATACCTTTGTTGCCTCACAGTTAGACGTTGCCCGTTCAATTCTCAGTTAGAGCATCTTCTGTGTAGCGACATGCATGAATGGGCGTTCCTTTGTTGAAGGTTGTGCATTAGGCCCGGCAAGCCAGCATGTAAAAATCTACTGCCAATCATTAGCGGACTGGAGTTCTGCTGTGGCGACCCCTAACCCGGAAAAGCCGAAAGACACAACAACAACCCAATAAAGTGGTCATGTGACTCACAATCAATTAAAAAGTAACCAGCATTAAACATCTGAATCAATTCAGACCATTAATGATGCAATAAATTACTTATCTAATGAGACTTAGGAAAAATAATGTATAAAAAAAATAATGTATAAAATAGTAAATAATTATAGCAGAACAGTTGCAAATCCACCCAAAACAATCTTTAAAAATGCAAGACACTAAAAATTAATGACAAAGATATATGTCATTTTATAGTCTAACAGCTCTAAGCTTGAGAACTGGGGCAATGTAAACTTGTTCATTCAACCCTGGTAGAGCATAAGCATTTAATCTTAGTTGTCATATTAGTTCTAAAAACTCTATTGTGGTTTCCCAAGAGCCTCCCTGGGTGTTATTCGGGACAACGTCCAATATACCAAAAAAAAAAAAATTAGAATAAATGGGTCATTTCTGTGTATGCTTGAAAGCCTACTTAACTGAATAAACTACTGGAAACTTCAACAAGGTGCTTTTATTCCTCCCACAGGGAGAATATCCAATAGAGTCTCCTAGATCTGCTAGCTAAAGGATTTTATCTGGACTAATCCTTTATACTCTGTTTCTCACTAATGAAAAACAGGGAAAGCTGGGAAAAATAATGTTATTCATTTGTTGTATTTATTAATTTTAACTTTATTAACTGAGTAAATTAACTGGTCCAAGGACCGTTTTCAGATATAATTTAGGCCAAGAGGCAACAGGATTATCTAAAATATATGTACAGAAAAACTCAAATATACACTAGAACTTACAAGCAAACCTTATAACTGCAAGCAAAGACATCATAGTAGTTAAGATAAATAACATCATGGTGCAGACAGTATGTTTCAGCATTCCTAATGAGGTAAGAAAGTCTAACTTTTTTACAATGAGTGTTAAATAGTATACAGTGTAATAAAATTGATCTCCTCCTGAACATGCCTTTCCATACTACAGTCTGTCACTTTTAAGGAGGTCTGAGAAACAATAAACTCACAGCTAGACTAATGAAAAGGAGATACTATATTTAGCATTACTGACCTGCATTTAGAAAAGGACTTAGCAACTTGCATAGGAGAAAAATGATGTAGTAGGGACTACATCTACATTTACATGGCAGTAGCAAATAATGGTGCATGGCTACTCTGGCTATTACTTGTTGAACTCCATATTTTCATTGTGTGTGTGTGTGTGTGTGTGTGTGTGTGTGTGTGTGTGTGTGTGTGTGTGTGTGTGTGTGTGTGTGTGTGTGTGTGTGTGTGTGTGTGTGTGTGTGTGTGTGTGTGTGTTCTATAGCTTACTCTTGGTTTTGACCCATGTTATCTATAACTATATTTTGACAGTAATGTAGCTATTAAACCATTCATCTACGATACACACATACACATAGGTTCATAGAGTCATTGGATGATACTAGGCTGTTGGCCCAGAGGCTCTTATAAGCCTAGCCAAGAATTTTGCCCATGTTCCCACAAAGTCAACAACTGTTTCCCCTGTCCAGCAGGGACACAGGTGGGATCCCAGAGGTGTATTTTCTGTATCACATCCAGTCGTCCATGTTACTCTTAAAGCGGGCTAAGAAGTACTCTGATTGACATGGACAGGGAGTCTATTACACAGATGTGGGAGTCTTTGGGACACATATCTATCCCACCAACAAGTTCTATTAATGTGACAGACCAGGCTGACACCTTGCATGTGGGTTGCGTGAGTAGATTTTGACTTACAGATATGCAGCAACTCCATCACGGCTGGGTCTGAGATGCCCTTGTATTCCAGACACAGGTCACCTCTGAGCAGTTTGTATGAGACTGAGTAGAGGGACAGGGCTTTTAGCCTATCTGTATAGGATAGGTGTTTGAGACCATGGATTTTCCTTGTCAGGAACCTCTGTGGTCTCTCAATCTGTTGCATGTGCTTGGCAAGGTACATGCCAAAGTGGGCATTGTACTCCATAATGGGTCTGATAAGGGAGGAGTACAAGGATGTTATGACCTCCTTGTTCCTGGATGAAATACCTTTACTTATGAGGTGGGCCATGTAGAAAGCCTTCCATACAACGGAGGTAATGTGATGGTCAAAAGTCAGGCTGCTATCAACCTGAGTGTCTAAATCCCTCACAACTGATTGCATGCTTAATATGTTGTTATTAATGTGATTAGTGGGGATGCCATTTTCCCCAAAGGGGATAATGATGCATTTCTTGGCATTCAGTTTGAGGCCATGCTTCTGGCACTAGTCATTAGTTTGGGTAAGACCCTTTTGGAAGATGTTCACATCACTAGGGGAATTTAAGACAGCATCCAGCTTGCAGTCATCTACAAACTTAGTAAGCCACAGACCACTGTTTTTGGCTTGCACCTCAGTAAAGTATATTCCAAACAGTAGAGGCCCCAAGACCAATCCTTGGGGTACACCACTCATTACCGGTCTACTACTAGAGGTGACTTCCTCTATTTTGACTGAGTGGGTACTATCAGTGAGCCAGTTAGCTACTCACCTGGTAACATATGGGTTGATGCCTAGCTGGGAGAGTTTATCTATTATACCTGAGTGGGGAATAGTGTAGAAGGCTTTGGCTAGGTCAAGGTAGGTGGTTTGCACTGTCTTCCCCTCATCCATGGCTTTGGTGACTGATTTGAAGAAGTCGACCAAGTTTAACAGGAATGATCTCCCTCTGACAAAACCAAATTGTGTGGGGTCAAGCATTTGGAGGCTGCCAATGTCCTTGTTTATAAGGTCCATGATAATGCATTCCATGGCCTTGCTGATCAGGCTAGTTAGGCTGATGGGCCCATAATTGCCTGGGTCAGTGAACTCTCCACCTTTGTGTAGAGGGATGACAGTGGCTGTCCTCCATTTGGCTGGGATGAAGACAGTGCTCAGGCTTTTGTTGAATAGGGTGCCTAATGAAGCTGAGAGCTCATGTCAGACTTCATGTAGGATACAGCCAGGGATGTTGTCAGGTCCCATGGAGACTGTATTTTTTGCCTTTGAGAGGGCATTTAAGAACTGCTCCCTGATGATGAGGGGAGGGTGGCAGGTGCTGGGGATATCCTAGTTTACTGATTGGGAGGACAGGGGGGTGAAGTTTTCACTTAACCTGTTTACCAGCGGGTTGGCTATATCTACGATGTTTGTGTATGTGGTGTTATTGACCACCAGTTCAGAGCATATTTGAGTGTTACCTTTGAGATTGCAGATGCATGTGAAGAAGGCCTTGTGATTGACCTTAGTGGATGTGGACAATTTGGACTCAAGGTTAGCCATAGAGGATTTCACTATTGACCTTATTTGCTTGTTCAGACAAAGGCGAGATTGCTTCCATCTTGACACCTGCTTCTTCTTGGTCCTGGGCAGCATTTTTTTCCTTTTATTATAGAGTTTGCTTATTGCTGCTGTTCACCAGACAGGTTTACTCTTCCTTGAGGAAGATGGTTTGGTCCTGTCAGGTATTGTTGAGTCCATACAGCTATGTAGGTACTCATATAGTTTTTTGGTGTAGGCTTGAACATTAGTGCTAGTTCCAACTGAAGGCACAGTGGCTGTGAAGTTGTCTATACCTGCTCTCAGGAGATTGTATTCAACTTTGTAAATGTTTTATTGTTTGACCCTGACAAGGGGGGGGGGTCAAGGCAGATGGTGACTTTGAAAGTGATTGCTTTATGGTTGGATTAGTGCTCAAGGTATACAAACATAGCTAGATTCAGCAGGTCTGAATCTAGTCTGTGCTACAGCAAACAAGGTGCACCAATTTCAGAAAGAAACAGTTCAAATAAGCAGGCACAATAAGCCTTCAACCAACAATTTCCAGCTCAGAAGGGCAGTCCTCCTTTTTTGATGTTTCATAAGGACAGGATATCCTTGCGTGCTAATCCTTCTTTTATGCCCAAGGTGGTGAATGAGTTGTCCTTTAATGAGTCTACTCATTTGTCCATTTTTTTCCCTTCTCCACAATCTACCAGTGAGAAGGTGCTGTACACATTGGATGTGCATAGACGACTCAGATTTTATTTGTATAAGACTAAGACTGTTAGGAAATCTGATCAGCTCTTTCTTTCCTTTCATCCTAGGTCCTTAGAATTAGCTGTATCCAAGCAAACTATTTCTTCTTTGATCTCAAAAGCTATTATTTTTGTTTTTCCTTTCATGGTAAGAGCCTTCCTTATTCTGTTAAGGCACATTCTACTAGGGCTGTGGCTTCTTCTGGTGCTTTTTTCAAGGGTTTGGATACTAACCCTATTCTTGTGGCATCTACCTGGACATCTGTGCATACATTTACCAAACACTACAAGTTGGATGGAATCTCCAGAGCTAGAGCTGATTTTGCTAAGGCCATCCTTCATGGCTGGTCTGCTGGTCCTTCCTCTTCCCAGGTTTCTTCATGAGCTTTGGCACTCTCCTAATGTAATGAAAACTGCAACAATGAAATGGAAGGACATAGTACAGTTGTGTAAAATCTTATCATAACGGTAGATGCTCTTCTCTTTGCTGTTGCAGTATTCACTCCTTCCTTCCACCCACTGGTCCATTTCTGTTCTTGATGTACTGATTACCTTTTCTTTTCCTTGGAATGGCATTCCTACTGGGGCTCTCAGTTCTGACAATAGTATGTCTGGACATCATCTTTATCCCCTATGTTATGCAAAGGAGCATATGTTTGATTTGTGGCATACCTTAAAGCGGGTCTATATTATGTGATTGAATGCTTAGGTGATCGAACACCTAAACATCAACCACATAATATCTAAAGCAAAAAACAGCGAATGTCAAATTTAACGCAGGGAAAGAATTCCCTTGGCCGTTCACTGTATTTTGCCATTTTCTCCACTGTGGAACAATCTCAGAGTTGGTATATTTAGTTAGGGGGGTGTGTGGGGCACAGCCCCCCCATGTCAGGGGTGTGTGGGGTGAAGCCCCCCACTTAGTTGGCTGTAAAGTTAATTTTTTTTTTTGTGGCCAACGGTAATGTTTCCTGGTGGTGTTCACTGTTTTGTAGTTCGATATTACGTGGTCGATGTTTAGGTGTTCAATCACCTAAGTATTCAATCACATAATATAGACCCCTTAAAGCAACTTAAAGGCTTTAGTATACTGGTTGGATGTCGGGCCGCCCTTGGCAGGGGATCCCTAATGTAATAAATGCTGCAACAGTGAAGAGAAGGACATCTATCATTATGGTAAGATTTTACACAACTCTACCTTTTGAGTTAATTTATCCATTTTTTACTTTTAAACTAATCTAAAACTTTTGATAACTCCCACAGTATTATATCTGGTCATTAAGACTTTTAACTAACTTTTCTAATACTATCCTTTT
Source organism: Protopterus annectens (assembly GCF_019279795.1). Classification (NCBI taxonomy): domain Eukaryota; kingdom Metazoa; phylum Chordata; order Ceratodontiformes; family Protopteridae; genus Protopterus; species Protopterus annectens. Next base: position 836,209,616 of record NC_056739.1, read on the forward strand.
TCTATTTTCTTTTTATACTGTTCTGTTGAACAGTAAATCTTTTTACCATCACTGATATTTCTTTCTCTCTGCTTACACTTTTATCTATCAAGGCAAATCTGTGATCTACCATTGCTGGTAGCTAGTTATTTTCTTGCCCTTTGCTTACAAAAATGTTTGCTTTCACGGCTATTTTTTTTACATCCTCTTTTGTTATTAACCACATAGGATAAACTGACTAGATTCAAGAAGTGCACTCCTTGTGGGCATAAAATCCCTAATTTGGATGTCCACAAGATGTACATGTACTGCCTTGGAGCCATGCACTTGGGCACTTCATGTTCAATATGCTTTCCCTTTAATCCAACGACCTTGGCACATAGGTGAAACAAATTGATTTTGAAGGGCTCACTTCCAGCTACATCTACTTCTAGGGCTAAAACCCCTACCAGACTGAACAAGTCAGCTCCGTTGGAGAATAAGAAATGCTCACCAGCAGAGTCCCCTAGGTCTTCATCGGAGCCACCAACTAAGACAAGGAAAACTTCAGATCTGACATTACCAAATCCAAAGATCCACTGTCCATCCACCATATGGGGAGTCTAGAGCATTGGACAGATTCAGAAAGTGAGTCTTTACCTCGACAACCTTTGCCCTAAGGTCACTAAACTACCTGGCACACTTTACTAGATTTCAGATAGATTTGACCAGAGCAATCAAATACACTCTCAGAGTCCATGTCTGCAGAGGATTTTAAAAGAATGCCCTTGAAACTGTCCACTCTCTTATCTGTATCAAATGCTTTAATGAGGTTGATCTCTCACACAGCCAAAGGTAACTCACTCGTGGCTGGATCAGGCACTGCCATAAGGAGACATGCCTGGATGCAGCTATATGACTTTACAGAGCCTTTTAAGATGTCCTTTATCAATGCCCCATTTAATGGCACTACATTGTTTGGACCATCAGTAAAACAGTAAAAGAGATGGTTACCTGAAGCGAACATGATGGAAAGACTCTGTCTGCCATGGGAATGAAGTTTTCTACCCCTCCATGAACCTTCTCCAGGAATCAGAGAGGTCGTAAGAAGATGTGGTTCTGAAAATCTCAGAGACCTTTCCAAAACAATTGCAGTGATAATTCCTTATTTTAATGGAAGACATTTCCCTAGAGGCAGAGGAGGCCGACAAAATGAAGTTTTCAGGGATTCTTTTCCAGACAGGCCATTCCAGCACTCCTGAAGGGCTGCCTGACTGTCCAACTTTGAAGGCAGTTGGGGGACAATTGTCCTTGCACCCAGACACCTGGGCAAATATAACAAAAGATTCATGGGTGCTAAGAATAATATCCAGAGGTTATTAGATACCATTTTTCCTACTCCCTTCCTCCAAAAGAAAGAAGCTTTCTGATGTTCCACCCAGTCAAAGGAAAGGAGCAACACAAGAAATCCAAAAGCTGCAAGAAAAAATAGTCATCTAAAAGGTCCCACCAGACAAAATAGGATTCATCACATATTTATGCTTCTTTCTAGTGCCCAAAAACAGGGGACCTCAAACCCTACTTGGATCAAAGCAATTTGAATCAGTACATGGAGAAAACAAAGCTCCAAATGGTCACAGTATACTCTATACTACCCGTTCTTCACCAGGATGACCGGGTGTGCTTGATAGATCTTTAGGATGCGTAATATCATATCATGTTAAGTTGTCTCTCTCGCCTTCATTCTTGCTGGTTGGGTTCGGAGCTGACCTTTGGCTCTGACTCGGCCATTTTCTAAAGCTCAAGAGCTACTTATTGGCTCGAGGCCTCCCTATATCCCACAATGCCTGGCACTAGACCCCCAGATCTCGTTTGCTGCTTCAGCTACGAGGTTGCGCTTCACTGGCTCAGGTCGTATTAATCATTTGTATTTTTAGTAGTTAAACTTTTAGTGTATATTTTTCAAAGTTTTTTTGTTAAATCAGAGTAGTACTGTAGACTAGTCTTAGTTTCCCTGTTTTCTGACCCTTAGGAAACTCGTTTTTACTTAGAGAGTTTCTCCCCCCCCCTATCTCCCTAAGTAGGCTGTTTAAGTTAGAGGCTATCCCCCTTCCCTTTTATATTGTTTTTAGTAGGAAATAGTGTTTAGCCTTTGTAGTCTAAGATCAGTCTCTTAGTTTTTGTTAGTATAGTTACCTTAAATTTTTGTGTGAAGGTGTGGGACTAGTGTGTGTGTGAGTGTGTGTGTTGTTTTGCACTAGTCTAAAAATTCATCCATCGCTATTCCTTTTATCTATAACATGTCAAGGGATACCAAGGTATCAGGGTTCAAGAAGTGTGACTCGTGCTGTCAGAAAATGTCTCTGACAGACGGTCACAACTCTTGTGTTTATTGTTTGGGTTCCCTACACCTGCAGGACTCTTGCTCGGTATGTCATGCCTTTAGTCCGAGAGTCCTGCAGGAGTGTAGGAACAAGTTAATTCTCAGGGAGTTACTAAAACCCGAGGGGACTCCAGCAAAGTCTCAGCCAGCGAAAACCCCTAAGCCCACCAAGCCGTCGGCTCCCAGTATGGAGCCGTCGCCAGGTGGAGTGTCTGCTTCAATTTTGATTCCGGCCGGAACCGAAATATCAAAATCTCTCTCAGCTCCGACCTTGGTGTCGGAGCCATCAGGGAGCTATAAGCGATCCAGGTCGCCATCCCTGGAGTTGATTAACTCGGCTCCGGGATCACCTTTGCTACAGTCTGAATGGAGCCATAGGTCCCACTCTTCTCGGTCCTCGAGGCTGTCCGATCATGACTTGGAGAGAGTGGTTAGTAGACTCCTCAAATTGCAGGCCCTGGCTAAAATGTTAACTAGCCCTCCTCATCAGGCTGTGGCTGCTCCTTTTTCTGAAGTAGTTCCTCTTCCGACTCCTCCTGTCAGTTCAGAGCAGGAGCTTGTTGGGGCTTGGATCCTGGAAACATCGGCGCCGATGCTTCCCCTTTTGGCTCCTTTGTCAGCTCCGATTTCTTCAATGATTCCGTCCTTGGAGGGATCTAGGTGCCGAGACTCCCTCGTCGGCTCTGAGGGGGCGAGTGGCATCAGACCCTTGTCCGACCCCATTCTCCTTCTCGGAGCCTCAGCGCAGGTAAGCTCGGCTCCTACATTGGCCTCAGAGCCGTCCCTTTCGGTGCCAGAGAGGATTCCCATCTCCTCGGAGTGGGAGCCCTCTTCTCTGCCGGACAGGGGTGCCTTCGAGGTCATGAGGAGCATGCTGACTTCTGAGTCTGCACCATGATCAGCCCCTTCAGCTCCTCCCCCCAGGGTGCCTGCTTCGGTCTCTGCCCCTCCTCCAGATCCCAAGTGAGGGGATCAAATGCTCCAGGTCACCCCACTGGTGTATCTTCCTCTTCTGAGGTCTCCCCTGAGATTTCAGAGGAGCCCCCTAAAAAGAGAAAATGTAAGAGGAAACATGTTGACTCCCCAGAGTCGGTCATGTCAGATACTGACTTGGAGGATTCGGAAGGGTCCCCAAGATCCCCCTCTGAAGATGTCTCTTTCTCAGACATCCTTGAGATCCTTAAGCAGGGGGGGAACTGGTCTGCCCTTAACCCTTCTGAGGATGAGTTGGTATACTTGGATGCGTTTGGTTCTCACCCCTCCACCTCCTGGGTGTCTCCGCCTTTCGATCCATTAATGGAAGTGGTGGCTCAGAAGGTGTGGTCAGCTCCGGACACACTGGAACCAACCCCTCGCAGGCCCACTAAGTTTATCACGGCCCCACAAGATAAACAGTTTCTGACAAAGGGTGTCCCCGTTGATGCCATGGTGGTAGCAGCTGCCACGAAAAAGGAGTTGGCTGACACTTCAGTACCTGTCCACCCACCTAAAAAAGAGTCTAGGATGATGGATAGATACGGGAAGCGGCTGTTTTCCTCAGCGACCTTCTCCATGCGGTCACTGAATTATTTGTGCCACTTCACCCGTCTTCAGGGGGATCTCCTCAAGGAGCTAGGTGATACCCTGCAAGATCCATCAGCTGCAGGGGCTCAAGACAAGATAAACTCCCAGCTGGTGACTCTTAATTCTATCGTTAACTCCTCCATGCATCTCATTTCGTATGCGGCTGATGGGGCGAGTAGAGCCGCAGGCACAGGCGTGGCTTTGAGAAGACATGCCTGGATGCGGTTATGTAACTTCGCTGATCCCTTCAAGGCATCTTTCACCAACACCCTTTTTGATGGTTCGGCTCTGTTTGGACCTCAGGTAAAAGATACACTTACCAGGTGTGAGCAGGAAGGCAAGACTCTCTCTGCCATTGGAGTCCGTTTTTCCACTCCCTCTAGACCATACCCTAAGGGTCAGAAGAGTGGGAAGATGTGGTCCCGGAAACTACAGGGTGCCGTGCCTGACACACGTGGTGAGCTTCCCTCCATAGGTAGAGGAGGGAACAACAATAGATGCTGCCCGTGGGGCAGAGGGGGTCCGCAGAATCAGGGCAGCAGAGAATCTTTTTCTGACAAGCCCTTCCAGCACCCCTGAGGGGCTGCCCGGCTGTCTGCCTCCGGAGGCAGTCAGGGGAAGGTTGTCTCTGTACCCAGAAGCCTGGCGTCTCATCACTCGAGACAGATGGGTACAGTCTATCATATCCGGAGGTTAGAAAATCCCATTTGTCCAAACTCCCTTAAAATCAAACAACCCCATCCCAGATGTTCCACCCAGTCTAAGGGAACAGGCAGTACAAGAAATTTCAAGACTGCTAAAAAAACGGGCCATCCAGCAAGTCCCAGCAGACCAGCAAGGATCTGGAATTTACTCAAAGTTCTTTTTGGTACCAAAAAAGACAGGGGACTGGAGACCCATTTTGGATCTCAGCAGACTAAACAAGTCTGTTCAAAGAACGAAGTTCTGGATGGTCACGCTTCAGTCCATTCTACCCTTTTTGGGTCAGGACAATTGGATGTGCTCCATAGATCTTCAGGATGCATACTACCACATCAAAATGGACAGGCATTCCAGAAGGTTTCTCCACTTCCAGCTGGGAGCCAGTCATTACCAGTTCAGAGTCCTGCCCTTTGGTCTCACCACAGCCCCCAGGGTGTTCACCAAATGCATAGCAGTGGTTACCGCTCACCTGAGATGGCGAGGATTCCAGGTGTTTCCATATCTAGATGACTGGCTCCTTACTGCTACCACCAGACATCAATTGTTAAGAGCCAGGGATTATACCATCCAAACATGCTCCAACCTAGGTATCTCAATAAATTTAAAAAAGTCTGCATTGTCACCTTGTCAGTCCTTAACCTTTATAGGCGCAAGATTAAATACAAAAGATCTGTCTGCAAGGCTTCCAGTAGGCAGAGTAGCAGACATTCGGCGACATGTACAGGTATTATTAGGATGCAGAAAGATTCAGGCCAGATTCGTCCTAAAAACCTTAGGTCTTGTGGCAGCAGCGATCATAGTAGTTCCCTTGGCTCGTTTTCACATGAGGATTCTCCAGTGGATGCTTTTCACCCAATGGTCCTTTCAACAACTTCCTTTGTCTCACAAGATAATAATCACACAGTCATGCAAAGACCACTTGGCTTTGTGGATGGTCGCTCCATCAGTACCCCAGGGCAGACCATTTTTCCTTCCTCCTCCAGTTGCCACAGTGACCACGGATGCCTCCCTGATCGGGTGGGGGGGGGGGGCATTTTCAGGGCAGGACTGTCCAGGGCACCTGGCAACCCCACGAGTACCACTTGCACATAAATGTCTTGGAGATGAGGGCTGTGCTTTTAGCGTTGCAAGCTCTTCAGAACTCTCTACCCACTGGGACCACTGTAATTCAGACAGACAATATGTCTGTAGTGTGGTACATCAACAAGCAGGGCGGAACCAAGTCATATCCCTTATGTCGAGAAGCACTCAGACTATGGCAGTGGGCGATCTCTTCTCAACAGTTTCTGACAGCAATGCACATCCCTGGGAAGTCCAACGTCATGAGCTATTCTCATGCCTCACGAGTGGTCTCTCAACCTGACAGTAGCGGACAGAATCTTCTGCAAATGGGGTCAGCCTTGCTGTGACCTTTTCGCAACTCCTCTCAACAGCAAGTGCGACAGTTTCTTCACTCTCTTCCCTCTTCCGGGACACTCACCCAGAGACGCTCTAGTTCACGATTGGCCCCAGGGACTTCTGTATGCATTCCCACCCTTTCCACTAATTCCCAAACTAATTCAGAATGCTATCATGCTAGGTTGCAGGATGATCCTCATTGTCCCCTACTGGCCTCGACAAACCTGGTTCCCATTCCTGCATCATCACCTTCTAGAGCAACCTTGGAATCTGGACCCAGTTCTGGACCTCCTGATCCATCAGTCGGGTGGGCTGCATCAGTCTCTTCAGTCTCTCAACCTCACTGCTTGGTTGCTCCACTTCCAACCTTAGCCAGGCTTCCCAGTATTTCCAATTCAGTGCGTGAGATTATCCTTTCTTCGCACAAACCTACAACCAGGAAGACTTATGCTAGTAAGTGGAAACATTTCTCTTTTTGGGCAGAGGCTAGAAATATAGATCCCTTCATGGCCCCTGTCCATAATGTCCTAGACTTTTTAGCAGGACTTTTTCAAGCGGGCTCCTCTTCTGCCACCATTAGAGTTCAGCTAGCGGCAATCTCTAATTTCCATATGGGCCTCTCAGAAACCAGCTTCATGTCCCATAAGCTTTGCAAAGCCTTTCTGAAAGGAACAATCTTGCTCAGGCCTCCAGTGAGAGATCCCCTGCCTCCGTGGGACTTAAATTTGATCCTAGCTTCCTTAATACTGCCTCCCTTTGAACTGACAGCTTCCTGTTCCTTGAAATTGCTTACTTGGAAAACCCTCTTTTTGGTGGCCATTATTTCAGCTAGGAGAGTTTCTGAACTTCAAGCCCTTTATGTTCATCCTCCTTACCTAGTTTTCCATAAGGATAGAGTTTCATTCAGGACTAATCCTTCGTTCCTTCCTAAGGTCCCCTCCAAAAATAATTTGAATCAATCCATCGATCTGCCAGTCTTTTTTCCAAATTATTCCAACAAAGCTGAACACAAATTACAGAAGTTGGACATTCATAGGCAATTATGTTTCTATTTGCACAGGATTGAGCAAATAAGGAAATCAGACCAACTCTTCCTGTCCTATGCGGAGGGTAAGCAGGGTCTACCAGTGTCTAAAGTAACCTTATCTAGGTGGTTGTCCTCTATTATTACCCTTGTTTATCAGTTGAGGAATAAAGAACTCCCTGCTAAACCTAAAGGCCACTCTACTAAGGCTTTAGCTACATTGGTAGCTTTTCAATCAAGACTATCTGTGGAAGCCATTTGTGTGGCGGCCACATGGGCCACCCCTCATACCTTCATTTCACATTATAAATTGGATCTGGCCTCTAGGAGCAGAGCTGATTTTGGTTCCACTGTGCTCAAGAGTCTGTTCCGATGAGCTACCCAGGACTAAGGTGCTAGGGACGCTGTCCCAACCAGCAAGAATGAAGGCGAGAGAGACAACTTAACATTAAGAAGTTATGTACCTACCATAACGTTCCATGTTAGTTGTCTTCTTCTCGCCTTCTTTCTTGCGTCCCACTCTCCATCCCCCTAGCCTAGATGGACAGAGAAGAGTCTCCCTACAGGTCTTGACACTGGTTGAGTCTTTACTGGTTATGTCCTCTACCTTTTTCTTCAGCCCTGTAGCTGAAGTTTTGCTATTGGGATGGTTGTCCTCTTGTATTATGATGGTGTTAGGTCTTCCAAACGAGATCTGGGGGTCTAGCGCCAGGCATTGTGGGATATAGGGAGGCCTCGAGCCAGTAAGTAGCTCTCGAGCTTTAGAAAATGGCCAAGTTGGAGCCAAAGGTCGGCTCCGAACCCAACCAGCAAGAAAGAAGGTGAGAAGAAGACAACTAACATGGAACGTTATAGTAGGTACATAACTTCTTAAAAATAGACAGACACTACTGAAGACACTTACACTTTTAGCTGGGAGCCAGTCATTACCTGTTCAGAGCTCTGCCCTTTGGACTCACCACAGCCCCCAGGGTGTTTATGAAATGTATGGAAGTGGTGGCAGTTCACTTGAGACTAAAAGGATTCCAAGTGTTTCCATACCATGATGACAGTCTCCTCACTGCCCCCTCCAAGCATTTTATTCTGCATGTCAGGGACTATTTGCTACAGATTTGCAGGTCATTGGGTAAAACACTAAACTATGCCAAATCAAACTTAATTCTAGTCCAGAGCCTGGAGTTCATTGGTACACTAGCAAAAAATACGAACACTGCTCAGGATAAAGCGCCCTCGTGAAGCAAAGTATAAAGTCCAATACATCCAAAACTTCAAGGGCACAAACATGACAATCAGAGCTGACCTCTCTATTAAAACTGCTTTATTACAAAGACATAAAAAAGTACAAATGGCCAGTAAGCACTTTCATGTTATAGTAAACACTTCTTCAGACTTTCAACTGCCATCTTATCAAAATCACAATTTATATAATTATGGAGCCAAGCATCTATCACTTCCTCACTCTATTAAATACATAAGTAAATTAATTAATTAAACAAACATGACTAGTGTTTCAAAAATGCATAAATATAAAATATACAATGCATGTATGTATATATATCTGAATGCATATAAAAAAATTACCTAAATACATATATAAATAACTTCAATGAACTGCATATAAAAACAAACATATATAAAACCATATAAACTGTTCTAAACTGCCTGCATGACTTAAATTAATGTGTAAATAATCTAGCATGCAAAAAGGTGCTTCAGTGGCATTCTGTCATTTAGTTATAAATATATGACGAATATAAATAATAAATAAAAATAAAAAATACATATGTGTCTATACATTTAAGTGCATATAGAAATGCATATACAAATGGCCTAAATAAACTACATATAAAAACATGTATAGAAGACATATAAAAACTATGCTAAAAAATTACATGACCTCAATTAATGTGTAAGAGGTCTGTCTTTCAAGAAGGGCTTCAGTGACATTCTATCATTTAACCCATGTAGTCTATCAGCTTGTAGTCTCAGAATCCATCTAGCCTCTTGTTTTTCTGTGTAATTCATTTCATCACCTAACCTTACTGTTTTATGTATAAGTTCTATGACTGTAAAACGAAATTTATGAGTGGTGTCATTCTGTGTAACATACCTAGCTAATGCATGACTCTCATCTTCTTTGTTTATTGCGTATGTATGTTCCCTAATGCGTTCTCTTAATGTCCTATTAGTTTTACCGACATAGAAAGAACTACATTTTTGGCAAACTGCTAAATACACTAAATCTCTTGTCTTACAGTCAGCATATAATCTAAAGGTAAATTTATGCTTAGCATCTGGGTGAAGGAATTCATTGGATCCAGATGCATAGTGACAGTGATTACATGACCTACAAGGTCTCTTGATGCTCACAAGTGGTCTGTCAATCAGTCTGTGGCAGAAATGATCTTTCAACCTTGCTGCAACCTCTTTGCAACTCCCCACAACAAGTACAGCAGGTATTTTGCTCTTATTCTCCTTCAGGGGGAGTCATTGAGAGATGCTCTAGTCCACACTTGGCTCTCGGGTCTCTTTTATGCTTATCCCCCTCTCCCCTTGATTCACAAATTTCTTCAGAAAGCAAGTTGGCTGAAGAGTTCAGTAATTGTATATGCATTTCCATATGCATTTAAATGTATAGACACATATGTATTTTTTATTTTTATTTATTATTTATATTCATCATATATTTTTAACTAAATGATAGAATGCCACTGAAGCACCTTTTTGCATGATAGATTATTTACACATTAATTTAAGTCATGCAGGCAGTTTAGCAAAGTTTTTATGGTTTTATATATGTATGTTTTTATATGCAGTTCAGTGAAGTTATTTATATATGTATTTAGGTAATTTTTTATATGAATTCGGATATATATACATACATGCATTGTATATTTTATATTTATGCATTTTTGAAACACTAGTCATGTTCATTTAATTAATTAATTTACTTATGTATTTAATAGAGTGAGGAAGTGATAGATGATTGGCTCCTTAATTATATAAATTGTGATTTTGATAAGATTGCAGTTGAAAGTCTGAAGAAGCGTTTACTATAACATGCAGGGCTGGCCTTAGCTGAAACGATGCCCTAGGCGAAGTACTGCTGTGGCGCCCCTTAAGCCCCACCCACACCAAACTCAAGGAACACCCCTATTTGAGCCACACCCGCTAACTTTGGGATCCTAAAAACAGAGATGGCTAACTTCACGGCATGCATGCAAATTGAGAATAGTTGTGTGACTGCCAAATCATATACCAATGTATTGTACAAGCACGTACACAATTGCATGCATCTCACCATACCCAATAGAACCACAACACTCTCCTCCAAAAAATGGAAGCCAATCTGGTGGTCCCCTGCCATAAACAAACTCTATAACAGAAGGAGGAAACTGATGCGGAATAAGGTGAATTCACAAGACCGGAAAAACTCCCTTATCTGCCTCAACAAAAAGTTGAGATCCCTCATCAAATCCTCTAAAGCTAGGTATGAAAACAGAATTGCAGCAGATAGTAAAGACAACCACAAGCTTTCTATAGTTATGTAAAGAATCTCCACGGTAATACCCAGATTTGCTCTCAGCTACTGCACAATGGTACCTCCTATACTGAGCCAACAGATATTGCCAGTATACTGGCTAACAGATTCAGTGCCAACTTTACCCCCCAAAGAACCAATCACAATACCAGTAGATTGCCAGGCACCCAGTATTACTGCTGCACAGGTTAAAACAGCATTGTCCAATGCCAAGAATACAGCTTCTATGGGACCTGACAATATCCCTGGTTGTGTTCTACATGAACTACAGAATGAACTGGCACCTCACCTGTGTGCCCTGTTCAATCACAGCCTCACCTCAGGCTTTGTCCCTGCCAAATGGCGCACTCTACAGTCATCCCTCTCCACAAAGGAGGAGTGACTACAGACCCTGGGAACTATCGCCCCATTAGCCTGAAGAGTCTAACATGCAAAGCTATGGAACACATAATCATGGACCTAATAAACAAGGATATAGGGAATTTCCAAACACTGGATCCCACACAGTTTGGTTTTGTGAAGGGTAGATCATGCCTGCTCAACTTGGTTGACTTCTTTGAGTCAGTCACCAGACCTTGATCTGGCCAAGGCTTTTGATACCATTCCCCAACTCAGGAATCATAGAAAAACTCACTAAGCTTGGCATCAACCCCTTATAGCACTAGGTGGGTTGCAACCTGGCTCACAGACTGCCAATTAGTCACAAGTGGAGTCCCACAGGGTTCAGTCCTGGGTTCTCTCCTGTTTGGTATCTACTTCTCTGTAGTCCAGGCCAACACAAAGGGACTCTGGCTGACAATGTTCGCAAACAATTGCAAGTTGGGAGCTATTATTAACTCCACAAGTGATGTTGACATGCTACAGAATGATCTCACTGTGACCAACAACTGGTGTCAGAACCATAGCCTTAAGCTCAATGCCAAAAAATGTGTTATCCCCTTTGGGAAAAACCCAGTTCCCATGAATTACCACACTGATGGTAATCCAGTGACATCTGGGAACGCAGGTTGACAGCAACCTCTCTTTTGATCACCACATTGCCACTGTGGTCAGAAAGTCCTATGTGGTACAGCTCATTACTAAGGGGTTTTGCATGCAGGAAGAAAGAGATCATTGTCTCCCTCTACTCTCCCCTCATTAAGTCAATCATCGAGTACAATGCCCCATTTGGCATGTACCTCATTAGACACCTGCAACAACTGGAGAGGCCGCAAAACATACCTCACAAAGAGGAGATCCTAGGCCTTAAACACTTGTCCTATATGGACAGACTCAAAAAACTTCCAACTATTCTCTGTCTCATATTGCCTACTTAGAGGGAATCTCTGCTCGACTTACAAAGCCATGTATAGCCCAGCTCTGTTAGAAATGCTACATCTAAAAGAAATCCCAATCCCTCCGCACCACATGGTCCAGAGACCTCAACCTCATTATCACAATTAACAGAACATGTTGGAGGGACAGGTTCATAACCCAGAGATTGCCTATGCTATGGAACAGACTTCCCATACATGTCAAACAGAGCACCTTGCTGACCCTCTTCAAGAGAAATCTTGATGAGTGGATGGGAAACAGAAAATTCACCCTGGTGATAACTCCAGTGGCTCTACTCGACAGAGGCACTAGGAACTACGGTCAGGTGGCACTATGCCAGGGTAATCTTATGGCTAGGCTTGTAAAGGCCCCAGAAACATTAGCCTAGTACACACCTATGAACCTATAAATCTGTGCCTGCCTTTCCCAGATGTTTGCGTGTGTGTGTAAAACAAATCTCCAAGATTGTGTGTCACAGCTACTTGGGCAGGAACACTAAGTACTGGCTGGACAGAGTGTTGGAGGACTTGGCTTGGAACCCTGGTTAAGGACTCAAATCTTACTGGTCATCTGGAGAAAGAGGGAGAAACTGTGTGCTCTTAGGGGAAATTGCACTTGATGCAAAGAGCGGCATCTGGAAATAGTGTGTGTACTTATCCTCTCCGGGTGTGTTCCCCACTGTTTTCAGTGGTGAGGACTGAGGCTCCTTGATTACTTGTCCAAGGGTGGGACATCACAGCTCTAGGGTTAGCACCTGTCCCACTTTGCGAGGGACAGTCCCTCTTTGGGAAGTTGTGTCCTGCAAAAAAATTGAAAAAAAATGGCAAATGTCCAGAGATTTTAAGGACACAATTATTTCCTATATTTTTATGTAATAGCTGCATAAAATAGTTTCTGTGTCTGAAACATCTAAATGTTATAAGAAACAGAATAAGCAACTAAATGCTACAGGAATAAGTTTTTATTTAGTCAAAAAAGTGAAGTTATACCCTTCATACTGGACATGGCTATGTTTCACCCTACAAAATCTGACATTTGTACCAAAAATGTCCAACTTTAGGCATTTGAAAAGGTGGCAACCCTACACAGCCCCAATGAAAACATTTTGTGGCAAACGGCTCTGACAGGTGCAGAAATTCAAAACTAGATTTATTTTCCCCATCATTTGCCCGTAGTGGTCCTTTAATGCATACAGTACTATTTTACAGTGTCCCTGTTTCAGTTAACAGCTAAGCTGCTGTGCATCATCAGCATTCCTCTTACTTCATTGATAGTCTTATCGCAGTTAGTGTATATAGTGGCACAAATGCCTCTTCTACCAAACATCCTGTGCATTTTCCCAAGTGACTTACTAAAACACTTACTGCATTCAGCCTGGCAGATATTCAGCATTACAATCCTCAGCAACCACATTATTAAAATCCACACATTTTAGCTACAGTTGAATGTATATACATCTAGACTGAGAAGGACACGACTGACGATTTACCAATCATTGAAATAAATGGAATTACCGACTGCAGCCGAGGATTTGCAGTAGCGAGCACCACCCATGCCTATGATTAATCCACAATATGTGTACGTCCATAAAGATGTACATGCTGGAAAGGTTCAAAAGGACTTCTAGCGTAATAAAAACATACGCTGGAGAAATCGCCAACTTAAAGCGCAATGACTACAACTAAATACAACCAAAAAGTAACAAAACCAAGCGAATCCTCCGTGGTAGAAGTAGGCGGGGGACTAGAGGATGGCCTGAATTTCCAATGCTAGGACTGGCTTGCTGAATGCACACAGACTTCCACTTAGTTGTTTGTTTCAAAATAAGCGGGATGGGATACATACCACTCTTTAAAAAAAAATTAACCACTGAAAAAGCTTTACAAATAGATAAAAAATTCACCCGATTTGACAACCCTAGTATGTAGCAGGATTTCGCTTTACAAACTGGGAATTAATTTGAACACCACCCCTACCTGATAGGCGTCTAGCTGCTCATAAATATCGTCTGCTTATTACCCATTGTAAGCTCATGGTTTCCGTGACTGTGAGTGCATTACAGAAGTGGGGGAGGGTGCAAGGCTACAATGGGGCCAGGCGCAATGCTGACAAGTGAAGATTGGGGCCGGGCGCAATGCTGACAAGTGATACAAGTGAAAAGTGAAATTGCGCCCTTTCTAATGCCGGCCTTTACGGCACTCTAGGTGGTCACCTAGTTCGCCTATTCCTAAGGCCGGCCGTGATAACATGAAAGCGCTTATTGGCCATTTGTACTTTTTTATGTCTTTGTAACAAAGCTGTTTTAATAGAGAGATTGGCTCCGATTGTCATGTTTGTGTCCTTGAAGTTTTGGATGTATTCATTGGTACACTTCTGGGTAGGACAACACTGGTAGCATCACTACCTCCTCATTGCATTTCCACTATCAGAAGTCAGGTTCATCTTCTTCTTTACCTACCATCTCCTCCAGCAAGATCAGTGCTTCTCTCACTAGGTTCCTTGGCAGCAGCCACCGTATTACTTCCTTTGGCACATTTCTTTATGCTTGTTCTCCAATGGGCTCTAGCTGCTCAGTGTGATATTCTACATCAACCCCTATCTTTCCAGTCAAGCTTATTCCAATCTGCAAACAACACATCCACTGGTGGATCCAACTGGATAATATTCATCTAGGCTGGCCCTTTGTTCAACCACACCCAATGGCCACTTTGACCATGGACACTTCCCAATTGGGGTGTGGGAGGCATTTCTTGGGAAGAATGGTCCAAGGCATGTGCCCCCCAAGACACCAATCTGCATATCAGTGTTCTAGAAATGAAAGCAGTCCTACTTGCGTTGCAGGCATTCACGATGCTCTCCCTCTAGAGACTATTGCATTTCAGACCGACAACATGTCTGTAATCTGGTACATCAACAAACAAGGAGGAATTTGATCTTATTCCCTCTACAGAGAGACCATGAAAGTATGAGAATGGCTGATCTCATCAGACCACTTTCTAATTGTGATGCACATTCTGGGAAAAACCAAAGTACTAGCAGACAAACTAAGCACATCCATCTTGATGCCTCACAAGTGGTCTCTCAATCAGTCTGTGGCAGAAATGATCTTTCAACCTTGCTGCAACCTCTTTGCAACTCCCCACAACAAGTACAGCAGGTATTTTGCTCTTATTCTCCTTCAGGGGGAGTCATTGAGAGATGCTCTAGTCCACACTTGGCTCTCGGGTCTCTTTTATGCTTATCCCCCTCTCCCCTTGATTCACAAATTTCTTCAGAAAGCAAGTTGGCTGAAGAGTTCAGTAATCCTAACTGCCCCTTTCTGTCCTTGGGCAAAGGGGCTCTTTATTAATGAGTGTTAACCCTAACCCTAACATTGCCCCTTCCCCCAGCCCTAACCCTACACCTTAACATCATTAAAACCTTACAGTAACACTACCACTATTCAGACAAATTTGAGGCTACTGTTATGGGGGGTTTTGTTTTAATACTGTGAAAGGAAATAGTTTTCCTCTCTTGATGACATTGTTTTTGTTCGTTGTTGTGTATGACCAAACTTATTTTGCCAGTGTTTTACATTCAACATTTAGAATGGCTCAGTCATACACAATAGATCCATATACGGGTACAGTCTGTAAGAGTGAACAATCTTAACAGACTTCTTTTTCAGCCTGCCAGATTCTTTCTGTGTGAGATTGTAGTTCAACTGGGCCTGGGAATATGCCCTTACCCCATTATTGTGCAGTCTTGAAGTTGCTATATATAACTAGCAGATGGTATGGGGGGACATCAGGGGGCTTTTTTTATGTTTTGTCTATGTGACCTTTTCACCCTTTGATTTGTTTGATTTTTATATATATATATATATATATATATATATATATATATATATTTGTGTGTGCATGTGTGTGTGTGTGTGTGTGTGTGTGTGTGTGTGTGTGTGTGTGTGTGTGTGTGTGTGTGTGTGTGTGTGTGTGTGTGTGTGTGTGTACACGCATGCTCCTTTATAGCTTTTAAATAATTATTGAAATGGTATTTATCGAAATTAAATATACTGTTTGATATTCTGATACTATGCAAGTCATCAATATCAGATGATATGTAATTTGCAGAAACTTTACTTATAACTAATACAACTGAGTTCAGCACTTTCAGTTAATTAGAAACATGTATTAAATATGAACTGATTAAGACACCAAGAAAAAAAAAAATATATATATATATATATATATATATATATATATATATATATATATATATATATGTCAGAGCAAATTAAACAAATACATACTAAAAAATAAACAGATATTTTGTCTGTCCAGATTTAAAATTACATTTGAATGCAAGTAGGATTGTTTATGTAATGCAAAATATTTTTTTTGCTATGCGTTACAATAATGTACTTAACCTAAGTAATATTTTCCTCCCACTCATAAAACTTCCTTAGAGTAGTTATACATTTTCAGTTAAAGAAAATGATTTGTTAATGTAGACTAAGGAATGAAAATGCTCCAAAGATAAAGAGCAAGTGAAAGTAGCATACAATCAGTGCTGCACCTAATGTTGTCTCTTAATACCTAACATCAATGGGTTGCAGCCACTCTAGCATAAGGAGTTCCTTATATTGCCAAAAATGTATTTACCTGAATACTCACAAGGGAACAGATGAGTTGTTAATGTATGTAGTTCAGAAAGTGTCATCTTAATTAGAGTTTGTAACATCTGCCTGAAAGTTCAAGTGCCAGCCCATAATTTGTTTAGGGTCATGTTGTCAGCTCTTCAGAAAGAAAAATGAGATTGGAATGGGGTCGGCTGTGCTGAGGTCAGTGAGCTGGCACTTCATCAATACTATATTGGCATTCCTGTTAAGCTGAGGAAGAAGCAAATTATTTTGTTGTTCTGTGTTAGTAAATGGATTGTTTGCTGTGTTGTCTGCCATCAATCAGTAAACAGAGCAAACATGAGCTCGTGTATTCTTGTGTAATTTGTCTCAGTAGACTGTTCAACATCTGTGTTCTCTTCATTACATTAATCTTGACATAATGAATATACCAATCCATTTTTTTTCCAATTTTGGAATGACCATTTAAATGGAGATGCAACTGGGAATTACTGCATAGCTTTTACTACTAAAAATGATGCATATACAATGCCCATCTTTGGGTTATTCATATACAAAATATAAGGGCTGAAAGCTACCATGGGAATGTAAGGCTAGGCTTCTTAACAGTGTCACAGATCAATAAGTTAGTAAGTCCCTATGAATCTATGGACGAACCAGACCACAAATTAGTTCTGCAAGAAGATTTTGTCATTCCTTCACATATCATTAAACAATAAAAATGAAGTATGCCAGAAAACAGAACTTGTCTATAAGTTTCTCATCATGCTTTAATACTCTGCACGGTATTTGTTTCTTGGCAACAATGTCATGCTTTCAGTTTCAGGATAAGTCTTAAAAAATCATTTCAACTTTCAGAATGCCACTCTCACTGGAGAATACCGTCTCATTCCCACACATTTGTGACCTCTAAAAAGGGGTGAGATATCATACAAAATTGTATACTGTATAACAGCATTATTCTAGATTACATATTAAGGCACACATGCATAATAATTTAATTTGTCAGTGATCCATGCCATAACTACTTCCGTGAAAAATGATGGATTCCAAAACATGCACTGTATTTCATACTGTGTAAAATGTGGGTAACGTTTTCTATCACACTGTCTTCCTTACTAAAATCTATGCTCTTCTATTCTTTTTGCATTTGTTCTTATCAGTTAAATGTTTGACAATGTCTAAATTCAGACAGCATTTATTGTAATAAAGGACAGCTATTACTTGTCCTGTATTAAATTCCTTCCACTACAGTAACACATACTTCTTTGCCCATTAGAACCTACTTTATCATTAATGCTCATTACCCAGATATTCAAAAAGCATTGCTGTCTTGCATACTAAATAATTACCCCTTTCAGTCATGTAACCACCATTTCAACACTTTAAAATGCGTATTTTATTAGCAGGATGGATAGATGGATAGATAGATAGATAGATAGATAGATAGATAGATAGATAGATAGATAGATAGAAAGATATTTATATTATTATTTATATTATCACCTTAAATTATTGTTCAGTATTTATTTATTAGGTTTGTTTCCATGTACAACACAGGAAATATGTAAGCTACAAGCAAATATTAATCACATATTGTGTGGTGTTTATGCAGGTGTTTCTGAGTAGCAGAGTTACAGTAAAAGGCTACTCAAAACTATGCCATGGGGATAGAACAACAAAAAAAATGTTTTTTTCTGTCCAGCTTTATGGTATACAAGGGATAAAGCCCTGACTTTCAACTATATGATCCAAGTTCAAAAAGTAGATTGGGCTGCAAAGGAGGTGGTCATAAGAGGGTGGGAATGACTGTCCCATGCAAGCTTGCCCATCACATGGAGGGGGAAGAAGATGTGGCTTCCACTCAGCCAATGTCTACCAGGCAAGTGAAAGTTTGTGTTGGCACTTAAGTGGCCCATACAAGAGACATGATTTCAAGCTGATGATCATAGCCCTCTTTGCATGTGGGTGGAAGTACTCATGTACTTAAGTGGTTACAGTGAAGGTTCTGACACGCCCGCCACCACTACTGTAACTTGTCAATCATTTTGCTTATTTAACTAGAATAAAATTCATTGGAGGTTTTACATTTTATGCGACTGAAGGCTTATACATTTAATTCTGTGTGCATCTCTAAACTGTTAGCTCTGAAGAAGTTTCGATACATTAAAGGAACGAAAGCTTAAAACACCTGTGTGATTTTGTGGTTATCCTTATTTTATTATTTTATTTTAGAAGTTTTAGTGTGTTTGAAAGTACTCATGCCAAAATCCAGGGGTAAGTTTGGTGGCCCACTAGAAATGTTAGGGCCATAGATGTGTCATCCATGTACTGATGCTTCCAGAAAAAAGGTCTCCTCAAATTTGAAGGACAAAAAAAAAAACACAAATCTCTTCTGCTCTGAAACTGTATTAAGTGGCTTGCTACTAATGTAACAAGTGGATTGCTAAAGTTACCACACATCAAGTGCTTCAGTGGTGACCACAGATGCAGTATTGGCATTATTTAATGCTTTTATGAAGCCACAATATACTCACAGCTTCATAAGGCAATGCTAGTACCGCACTCCCACACTACTGTCATCTGCGCATCATGCCAACTAACAACTTGCAGCTGGGGCAGCCACCCTTTTGCTCCTTCTTAATTGCAGGGTAATAAATGGGCTCAAGACCAGTAGAAGAAATTTTGATAATTGCCAAGCATGGAGACAAAAAGCACTTAGAAAAAAACATCTAAAGGTTTTTTAGAAAATGAATCAAGATGAGTTTTCTCAAAAGGCAATAAAAATAAGATGAAAATTGCTACCAAAAGTATATGAAAAAAGAAGCATTTATAGGGGTAGAATGGGAATGATAACAAAAGGATAATAGGGTAATACAGGAGAGAATAATTCACTATAACGAGTTAGGGATGAGTAAACCCCATGAGTCATTATGGCAAAAGTCATTGAAGCCACAACTCATAATATCATATAGTCTTCCATCCTTTGTTTTCTTTCCTTTCCCTGATGTGCTTTTGGAGGTTGTTCATTAAGTTGGGGAGGTGTGAGGAATTCTGTGCCTGACACCGTCTTTGAAGAAATGCTCACTTTTGCAGAAAGCTATTATTTCACTTGTACAATAATACAATTATAATAGAAAATTGTATTATAAAGTAATAGATCACCATTGGCTACTCAGAGTTCCAAAGGGGAGATGTGCTGTAAAAAGAGTGCTTATTTGCAGTGATTTACCCATATTCAAAAAGAAAAAATAACAAATCCATCATTTTTTCACTCAAAAGCTAAAGTCTCCTGCATCCCATCACAAGATCTGACAGCAACGTGACTCCATGATAGCTATGCTTCAGTGAAATTCCTTCATGCTCACAGGCTCACCACTAACTTGATTTTAAAAATGCTGTCTTACCATTTTTGAATAGGAGTAGCTATTAGAACTCATCATTATAACAGTGGTTGTCTGGACAGCACATGGCATCTTAGATACTGTGTTCTTGTATGAGAAGTACACCTAAATTAAGTGCAGCTGCATAGTTAAACTTATCCTGGGCACTCTCCACATCATACAGTGATACAAAGCTGGCAGAAGACAGAAAATATTGCACCTAATATTCTTACTCAAGGTCTCAGGATCAGTGTTCTCTGTGTAGACAACCCACCCACTGACAGACTGAACAAATAATAAGACAAAAAAGGCAAAAAAACAGAAAATGTGACAAAGACACCATTGCTACAGCATATGGGACAAGCCACAGGTCCTCAGCACTAATTGAATCTCAAGGACTATCCACAGCTTTAACTCAACATATGCAGTATCTTATGTTCACATGACTCCCATTGATTGTAGGCTCATGACAAAATACACTCTCAGATACAGCAAATAAGTCATTATGTGTGTTTGTGTCTATGTATGTGTGTATGTCTGAGACAGTTTTCAATCATACTTAATAATCTGAAAACAAAAATGTATACATAATTCAAAGGACTTCAGCCCTGCACAACACTCATTGATTGCAAGCTAATACACATCTCTCAGTAAAAAGTCTAGATGAACACAGTCACTACTATAAATGTTTATAAAATAGGTTTAAAACAGTGTCTGCCAAGCAACACTCAATCTACCATCTATAAGGCAGAGGAAGTACGTTACACCATACAAAATAAAGCTATGTTTTCAGTTTTCATTTTATCATACTGATATCCTCATAGATGGCCATTTTTTCTAAGTGTAATACTACATTTTATGGTATATGTTATTGGAGAGTGATGGACATTCAAGTGGTAATGAGACCCTACGCCTACAGTGCTGGCCTAAGAACACTTGTCGTAGGTCTTTTAATCCATAGTAACACCCAATCTGCTGAGTATCATTACTCGCATGTTACATATATGCACTGCTTCACCAGCTTTTCATGATATAAAATGTTTGTATTTCTCTAGCTGCAGCAGTCCAGCACTACAATCAGTTGAACTTGTTGTACTTCACGCAGTATTCTAATTAAAATGTTTCTTTCATTATGTCAGGATTGGCTAGTTCTGCTATCTGTTAAGTTTATGCAGTTGCTTTACAAGATGGTTGGATTGTTAATGAACATGGACATAATATCCCTGTAATCATCTAAGTGTGCATCCTCTCCAGCTACCTTTAATATCTTAATTAGGATGGTTGTTTATACACCAGATTGCACAAATAGGGAAACTGGCTAAGCTTAAAATGGCAATGGCAGCTAGCCTAATACATACCTATAAATCTATTAAAGTCAGTAGACATCAATCTCATTTACTGTTTTTTTAATGTGATGATTTCAAAATTGCTTTATTTTGCTGTCTTTATGTAGTTTTTTTAAATAATGCCCATACTCTTTTTTTTGTGTGATATCATAGGATGTTTTGCACCTGCCTGTGTTACCACCCAGTTGTGCAAATAAGACTTTGGTTTAACATATCACCCAAAGGATGGTACCTCAGATGTACAAAACCCAACCCGACTCCCAGTATGCTGCATTACAGTGTCATTACTGGAAAGTAAATCTATGGACCTATTGTGGGAATGGAGTGGTACCTGCTGAGCACTGATACTGATGTAGTCGTTGAGTATTTCTCTACATTACATTTGCCAGACAGCAGAATTGGGTCTGAATGGAAAGAGGATGAAGTCATCAAAAAAAGGATGGCCCTCTGTTGTAGAAGGAAGTAGCATTGCACAAAAAACACAAAAACTGACAGGCCAAAAATCACCCATAAAGATGGCAGAGTGGACTATTGAGGATAAGGAAAAAATTATGTATTGTTACTATTATGCAAGAACCCAAAATTTCCAGACAGAATATATTCAGAAAGATTAAGAGAGAATTACAGGAAAGAAAAATACTTGCACAAGAAAAATTATCAAACGCTTCAAATGCAAATTTATGTTCATTAATACAACTGATCCATGAAAAACATTATATTCACAAATATATTTGGGCCACTTGAAAAAGAAGTGAGAGAGGAAGTGTGAAAATATAAAGAAAAAGAAACAGAGATTTTTGAAAGGTATAAAAAAGAAACATGGGCATGGGAAAGAGAAACAATGGTGCAACATTTATACAAAGGAGAAAGCCAAACGAATCAATACAAAAAAGTAGCTCCAAAGATATTTGAAGAGAAATACAAAGGCACCCAGATAAGGTAAATTTCACAATACAAAAATGAGAACACAAAGGGGAATGTAGAACAGAGGATTAGTTAGGTAGAAGTTAAACAAACAGGAACTGAAGTTGTGGATTACCTGTGAAGTGAAGGATTTGGTGTAGAAAGTCTAACACAGGTAATGTCACAGCATGATGGAACAACTGAGTCCTCAAACTAAGGGTGGAACAGGAAACATCTGATGACTGCTTTATGATGATGTTCTGGAGTCTTCAATATGAAACCACTACAAAAGTTCAGTTGGAGTGTACGGCAAGGGAAGGAGTAGGAAACAGTGTCAAATCTGACACAGGCAATGTTGTGGAATGATAGGCCAATGAGTTCTTACATGAAGGAGCAGCAGATCATGCAGGATGCAGATGAAGAGGATGTGTCACAGGAAGACATTCTGAACTTTCTGTAGAATGCCCACAGGAAATAGAGAGTAAATAATATGCTCTCAGTTTAGAAGAAAATGATCTAAGGGAAGAGTTGCTTGATTCAATATAGATGGATATACATGTTAAGATCAATGAATGAAATAGATTAGATTACAGAAAGTAAATAAGACCCAAAATGTTAGAAGTTTGATAAAACAGATGATCACAGAAATCAAGACTAGTCACAGAAATTAATTTGATATAATAAAAGTAAATAGCATATATCATTGTGCAATTAAATTAATAACAGATAAAGTCTTACCATAAAAACATAGACCGATAAGGGAAAGGATGGGAAGAAATAAATGCCAACATGGAAGTACTGAATAGAGAAAACTATAATGCAATTAAGAAGTGTCATTCTTACACGAATATAGAAGAGGAAATAGATCAACAAAAATACTTCGAAAAATAGACATGGTAAAAATCAAAGCACAATATCAGAACAGAAAAGGTCCTATTATACACCATTGCAAATAATAAACAAAGGATATCAGGACGGACAGAAAAACTTAAAATATACAAATAAATATAAAGGAAATGTACTAAAAAAGGCAATTCATTCATGTCCCAAAAAAGTTTTATAGAGAACTGGGAAGCAAAGCAAATGGAATAGAAACACCACCAAAAAAAAGAAATAGGTACATTGTGGAAAAATATTTATGAAGACCCTGAGGAGCATAACAAAGATGCCAAATGGATAACAACATTTAAAGAAACAGTAAGGAGTTCAAATGTATATGATAAGAAATGGAGTGAAGTAATGGCCAAAGAAACTGAAACAAAATTAAGAAACGTTCCTAAATGGAAAACTCCAGGCCCAGATGCAGTACCTAAGTTCTGGCTAAAAGAATTAACATCTTTATACACAGATTTAACCCTGAGAAAGCTTTACTTACATGGGTGTCCAGAACAGACACCAGCCTGGTTAACAAAAGGAAAACTGATACTCCTCCTTAATGGTAAACCTGTAAGATAGCCTGAAAGCTATAGACCAATAACTTGCCTTCCAGCGTTGTACAAACTGCATATTGTAATTGATGCAGACAGAGTGTTAGTCAAATAGAAGAAAACTAAATAATGGCAATACAACAAAAGGGTAACAAAAGAAAGTCATAGGGAACAAGGGATCATTTTTTTGCTAAATAAAGCTATAATAGAAAATTGTAAAAAGGGGAGGAATCTAAGTATGGCATGGATAGATTACAAAAAAAGCATTTGACAGCAGCCTACATTCATGGATTTAACAGTGCTTACAGATGTATAAGATATAACCTACAATGATCAATTACATTATAGTGACCATGAAAAAGTGGTAAACCACTTTGCAAATACGCCATGATAACGGGCAAAGCATTAACCTATGAATAAAAATTCAAAGGGGGATATCCAGGGTGATTCTTTGCACAAATGTTTTGTCTTGCCTTTAACCCAGTAAGCTATTTACTTAACAGATTAGGTCTTGGTTACAATTTGGCTCCCAGAAAATAACCTTGCTTAAAGACTTCTCAACTCCTTTTTGTGGGCGACTTAAAACTGTATTTTTCATTAGATGAGGAGTTGAAAGCACAACTGCAAGTGGTTAAAACTTTTTCAGATGAGATAAGAATGACATCTGATCTTGATAAATGTGCAAAAGCAACATTTAAGCAGGAAAGTTGCAGTGCCAAGAAAATATCAGTCAAGTGCATTTAACATTCTAATTCCTCTCCATTCCTTCCTTCCCCCTCACCCTTTCTTCCCTTGTCCCTTGCTCTCCCTAACATGATAGTGGATTTCCTCTTTACAATCCATTTCATTATAAGGTAGCTTGGTTGCATTAGCAAAGAGGAAGTAAGTATCATGCGAAAGCTGTAACAATACTATTACAAAACAGTATTGTATAATGCAGCATTCAGACCAACACAACAATTAGGGTCTATATTAAATAGTCGCCTGCTTAGGTTGTCGAACGCCTAAACTTCGACAACTTAAAATCATGAGCAGACATTTCCACTTAGGGAAACAAGTCGTTTGGTCGTTACATGGATTTTGCCCGGTTTACATCAGAGGCTGTGGGGGAGTGAAGCCCCCCCACTTGATTTCTGTTTAAAATTTTTTTTTCACTTTCGCCAATGGCATTGTTTCCCTGTGTGGAAACAGCCATTTGCAGTTTTAAGTTGTCGAAGTTTAGGTGTTGACGTTTAGGCATTCAACATCCTAAGCTGTCGATGATGTAATGTAGACCCTGCAAATAAAATAGCATTACAAGCTGTAAAATGTAGTAGAAGGAAATACAGACAGTTTTTTTGCAGGTTATGCTAAATCAATGGCATCATAGTGCAGTTAGGTCATATTAGCAACTAGTCAACAAAGTTGATCATGGTAAAAATGTATCTATCTACAAAAGATATTTATATAAAAGGGTTTGCTTTTCTGACAGTAAGCAGAGCTTATAGAACAGATGGGCACTAGAATTCGGCATTCATAATGTTTCTGTAGCATAACATAGCACTTGCCAGGTTGCATTTGCAAAGAGGATGTCTACAGACAGTGGTAGCAGTTGTTCTAATGGCTAATTACTACATGGCTAGTCACACTGCTAAGAACACAAAGCTTACCAATGTCAGTGGCAATAAGCAGGTTCCCTCATCATCCAGAAACAGAGAAATCCACCCTTCCAAATGTAGAAAGCAAACTACATGTGTCCTACTACTTATAAGCACAGCATAAGTCTCATTGGGATTACTTGAATAACTGTAAATGGTAATTTATTCAAGATGAGAGGGGCCAGAAAATAAAAAAAAGTTCACATGCTGGTTTCCAGTACTCATTCCTGCAAAAAAGATGGTGAGCAGTGCTGAGTTTATAGCTTTATGCTGTAGATAAGCTTATTTTGTAGTCTCCATTTAGTAATGAAAATGCAGCAAGAAGATTATTTTAATACAGAAAAGTGACAGAAACAGTTCTAATATAGTCCCTTAGAGATCAAGTATTCTAGGTGTTTCCATGGCTAACCCATAATGATTCTGCACTCTAGCAGGAATGGTGGGCAAGTACAGCTGAGTTTATCATGTGATTTGGCACAGCAAGCTGTGGTTATCCAGTTTAAATAAAATTATAATGAATAGAATCCCTTCTGAGGGTCCTAGAAATAATGCCACCATGTGGTTTTAAGTCATACTAGAAGTAACTATCTGAATGAGTGAAAAAGTACAGTGACACTTCCTGCTCTAATAAAACTGCTTTGAGAGTACCTTGAAAGGTATACCTCAGTTTCAAGAGCTGCATCTAACAAGACAAGGACTGAAAAATCTAAATGGAGATAATCTACATGCAAACATAGATCTGAAAACTAGGCAGAGAGTAAGTAAATAAGTAAATTTGCTACATAAATGAGAAGTGACCCTGCTCAAACTGTAAACTGCCTTGGGGATTCTTATACCTAGTTTTATTACGTCTCCTTCTCATAAAGCTCAGTAAGCATTTTTTTAATTTTGCTCACTTGTAAATTTGCTAACCAGATAAGGTCTACATTTCTTTCATCTTCCATCCCTCCATCAACAACATTGGCAGCTTCTAAGGTTTCTTGTTACTGGAGTTCATATAGTCATAAATGAAGGTGTGGCTCCCTTGGATGGATAGTTATACAAAGAGTTTGATAAAAACATATACAAGTACTTCAGGCCATAGTGATCTGCATATTTGTTCCATCTGGATAAAAAGCATTGCACCATTATTTCAACTGCTAATATACCAGTATTGTTCTTATGCCAGGTAAGGACATTTCTAACAGAAAAATATCAGTCTCTAGTTACGCTTAGTGCAAGTTAAAAAGTCTCACCCCCAGTCTGAGTTGCTCTTATCGAGTGGTATCTGTATGGCGCATGTACTCCAATTCATTTTGCTTAAGCTGAGATACACACACCTAATTCATACAGCAACTCCTCTTCATGAATGGTTGTGTTGCTCCTGGTGGTTTTCAGCCTGACTTCATACCTTTGATCTTGTGGGCTGTTTTTTTCTTGTAGAGACTGGGTGTAATGGTCATTGCCTAGTCCAAGGTAAAACAAATCCAGAACAAATACCAAACTATATCCACCTTGTAGAAAATAAGAAAGTCCATAAACAAACATATATAAGACTGCAGGAATTTATGACAGCAGTACCATTGGGTTCCTCATTTTAATTGCTAAAAACTGAAGTTACTGAGACAGACTAGACTGGGATCCTAGTATTTAGGGCAAATGATGAAGGAAAACATGAATAAAACTACATCCTGTAGAGATAATATAATTTGTCACTGTTGTACATATAAATCTTATCATTCCTGCCAAACGGTTACCCAAGAAGACTTTAAATGCCATCTCTAGGTAATTTCTAAATTAAAAGAAGGTTAGGAGTATTTGTGGTCATTGTTGTTCCAACTTGTAATTGCGGTAAAATATATACCTGTGCTCGCCATTCGCACTGGTTAATGTATGAAGACATGCAATTAGATACTGCCATTGCTATATGTTCATGTTATCTAGACATCGTCAAACCCTTTTAATGACTGAGGGACTATGGTTTCCTAACTGTTTTTTTTCCAGGCTTCTACACCATATCCATACCTTAGTCTGGTCTACCTGCATTTAGAAAATCTTGCATAACCTGAAGAAAATCTGATAAGTTCCGCTGAGTACAATAGAAAACCACCCCTCTTGCCATGCCAAAAAGCCTTAGGTGGAATTATGGTTCCACTCATCGGCTAGATTATGAAGATACCTTAGTTCCATTTTTCTCTTTAGAATATGCACACAAGCTGTTTGCTTCATTATTAGCTGCTCAAACTGGACTGGTTAAGACAATGATTAGTAGGGCACTTTTTTCTCTTACACGTTTTATAAAATGATGGTTAAAATAATAATTTCATTACCTTGGCGATGTGGTCATTCTGAAATTATCTGTATATATATAGGCCTGCGCTTTAAAGGGCTGCTTCCAGAACAGAAGATGACTGAAAATTATATTAATTTTTACCAGACCTCTGTTGGTAACTGAGTAAAGGAAAATGCTTAATATTTTCTGAAATAGAAACTGGCAGAGGATTTGCAATAGACTTAGCAAGTAATATTTTATTAGCTTCCAGTTTAATATTTTCATGACTAAATTAAATTCTGCATTTTTACTTAATGTCTCTATGAAGTCATAAACATTCCACAAGCCAATATGCATTAAAGCATTCTGACAGTGTCTGCCATCCCATCCTGTCATACATGCATTCATTACATTCTTACTACATCATGTATTACAGTAATGCTCCAATAAAATGTATTGAAACCTAATGCACATCAGGCAGTGTCTCATTGTAAGGTACCATCTACCATTCAAGGATACCGCAGCTATTTACACTTATGTAAGATGAATTTAGACTTAAACTGCAAGTCATCCTTGAAGATGTTAAGCATATTCAGTACCTCAGAAAACAAGAAACATTTGTCATGAAGGCCACCTGATTGAAAAAAATACATAATAAATAAAAAGAAATAATGAACTTTTCTATTAGTATTCTGTTCTGTTGCCATCTTCATTATAAAACTGGATAAATAATAACTTTTTACAGATTCATAGTACAATATAAGAAATATACAAATCATATATGTTTATACGGTTCTACCTGACTTCGTCGACAGCTGAGAAGACCGACATCGGAATCCGGAGCTCCAGAAGATCGAAAGCGAAGAAGACCGACGCGAATCGCGGGTTGCAGAACATCGACAATGCAGAAGACCGACACGACGGATGACAACACCAACGCCGAGGATGCCGACATGGGGAAAGGCTGTGTGAGTATGCGGTAGTGACGGACGTTAGGGTGCGAGGCAGGTAAGTGTGGAGATTGACGGTCTGTGGGGATAGGGGTGGGTTAAGTGAGTTAGGGTTAGGGAGCGATACGGGTGGGTTAAGTGAGTTAGGGTTAGGGAGCGATAGGGTGGGTTAAGTGAGTTAGGGTTAGGGAGCGATAGGGTGGGTTAAGTGAGTTAGGGTTAGGGGCGATAGGGCGGTTAAGTGAGTTAGGGTTAGGGAGCGATAGGCGTTAAGTGAGTTAGGGTTAGGGGCGGGTAGGTAAGTGTGCGATAGTGACGGACCTTAGGGTTAGGGTAAGGTTTAGTGTGGGCTTGTAAGGATTTTGGTGTGCTTGTGTTGTGTGTGTGGTTTGTGGAATGGGGATGTGTTTTGTTTTGTATGGGGTTTCGTGTTTGTGTACCGTCGGTTATTTCGTTGTCGGTTATGTGTGGTTTCGTGTTTATGGACTGTCGAATATGTGGTGTCGGTGATGTGGTTGTCGGTGTTGTGTGGTTTCGATTATGTCAGGTAGAACCGTTTATACATGTGTCTTTCAACATTTTTTTCTGTAAATATAATGTCAACATCATCAGAATGTCTCTGTATAAATATATTTAAATGAATGATTTTCTTTGGTTGTTTCTGTAACTATTATCCTAGTTCATCATTAATGTAATAAAGATAGAAATGGAAGTTTAGTGTAAACTTCCAGTTCCTTGCAATTAATATAAAGTTTCCATAATGAACTTAAATGCACATAAATTTCAACTGACACTTTAATTTACTGAAGTGTTAAATACCTGCAAACTTAAATAATAAAATGAACATTTGTAAATCCAAACAATAAAAATTAATAACATAAACATAATAAAACATGGTTATGGTGAAAGTAAAACTGTTCAACATGGTGTTTGTTAAACATGAATTCAGAAAGAAAGCTTTTAGGGAGCTCTTGAAGCAGGGCAAGGCAGAACTCATCTGAAGCCACCTACAATAATTCCTGATTGTCAGAGTGCAACACCCAAGGAAAGCCATAAATAAATAAACAAAAGAAAATCCCTCTTTTAAGGACAAAAGCTATGTACAGACATAATAACAAACATCAATATTATAACAGCATTCAAAATTGAATAGGAAGATTGTTTCTGGACTACTCTTTCTCTAGCAGATAATCTGATATTTTTTCAGTGCTGGTTTGCTGCCTATCCCTACCCAAACAACTTTCCTTTCTTTTTAGCTATTTCCAATGGAGGCACCACTCTTTGTTACCAGAAAAATGTATAATATGCATTTAATTACATATTACTTTTAAATACATATTACATGTAATGCGCGCTTGTGTGTGTGTGTGTGTGTGTGTGTGTGTGTGTGTGTGTGTGTGTGTGTGTGTGTGTGCACATATAGATAGATATTATGCTCTCTGTATATATATATATATATATATATATATATATATATATATATATATATATATATATATATATATTTATATATATATATATATATATATATATATATATATATATTAATATGGAAGTACTTAGTAATGCTGGCACACCATAACATCAACATGCAAAATGTTGACAAAATCTAATCAACACAGAAATGTCAACAGCAAACTGGCAATGCTACGAGACACTACCTCAGACATGCAAACCAAAAACATGATTTTTTTGCAGGAGAGAACTCCCACTGCACCTCCCACACCCCCTACTAATTATATTCACTAATGATAAGATTGCACAGTCTCCACGGAAGGGGCATATTCCCCAACCCCAGGGATTGTTGATATCACACACCTGTTGACCACCTGTTTTGTCAACCAAACAACCAAAGTAGGTCAACATTCGGGAGCTTTTAGCACTCCTATATATATATATATATATATATATATATATATATATATATATATATATATATATATATATATATATATAGTTTGGTTTTGCGTGTGTGTGTGTGTGTGTGTGTGTGTGTGTGTGTGTGTGTGCGTGCGTGCGTGCGTGCGTGCGTGTGTGTGTATGTGTGTGTGTGTGAAGAAAACTGCAGCAATCAGTCCAAGTGTAATTATACCAAACTAAAACCAAAGACTTCCAGAAATTAAAACAATCGCACTGGACCCATGGACTTCTGTTCCAAATAAATAAAGCTACCTTCAAAAACAAAAAAAACTTTAATGAATAGGATTAAGTGCTTTTGTCCATTTGCTTGGACTTCTTCAGAATCAAGCAGGTTAATACCAGTCTACACTTATATAACAATGCTAATTAATCAATCAAGTCAGTTAAAACCAATCATCTTGTATGGCTGAATAAATTAACTTAATCGAACTAGTCTCTCTAAAGTAAAGAGATGCTCATTATAACACAGAATACACTAAAAATGTAAATACTTTTACAATGTTAAAACAAATACAAAAAACAAACACTTGAAAAAATCTGTAGAATGAGAAGTTTCTTAAATAATTTAATAACACTTTCAGTGCTTTCCCCTAACAACCATAACACAGACCTCGTCATAAAAGTGTTAGACAGAAGCACTCAGGGTATTATTAAATTATTTAAGAAACTTCGTATGTTAGAGCTTTTTTTCAAGTGTTTAATTTTAGTATCATCTTTACATATATATATATATATGTATGTATATATATATATATATATATATATATATATATATATATATATATATATATATATATATATATATATATATATATATATGTCCATATGTTCATAGGTTAATATTAGGTTGCTGCTGTTGCAGAAGACCTTTAGTAAGCTAAGCATAATATACATTACGGTTCACAGTTTTTAAAACTCAGTAGTTTTATTGCGCAAAAAGGAATCAAAATTCACCAAAAAAGTAAATGTGATTCGAGGCACTCCTTAAAATGGAGAACATCAATATCTGTGCAGTGACTGAGACCTGGTTCAAGGCTCCAGAAAGTACCCCTGCACTACCAGACTGTAACTCATACCATACTTTTCGGCCATGTAACCTGGACCAAAACACCAAAGGCGGAGGTGTGTCCATATTCATTAAGGATATCCACACCTCCAGGCTTGTTGCTCAGCATAATGCATCCGAGGTTATCCAAGTGCAACTAACTTTGTGCAAAACTGCAATCCAAATTGTAGCTTGCTACAGATCCCCTACCATGCCCCAAGATTCCCACTCCTCTTTTCTTGATGTACTGGAAAATATTAGGGTTCAACCAAACACTCTAATAATGGGTGACATCAACCACCTCACCATTAACTGGGAAAACTACTCGTGTACCAACTCCTTAGCTCCACGCTTTCTAGAATTCATAAACTCCAATGCCCTGGATCAACATATCCACACCCCCACCAGAGGCAACAATATCTTAGACCTAGTCATTACCAACATGAGTGAAAAGTGTTCCACACCTGAAGTCAACTCCTCGTTGGTCCAATCCGACCATAAGCTAATCACCTTTGATATCCACATCCCACCCCCACCCCCCATTAAGGAAACCATGGTAAAAAAATTCTCCAAAGCCAACTTCATGCTTCTTAAGACAGAAGTGGTGAACTTCATGACACCCCTGCAGATGGACAATACAGTTACAACTGCTGAATCCTACACAAATGCACTCTATAACCACTTACATGAGTGCATGGATCATGCTATCCCAAACAGAACCAAGACGTTATCCTCCAAAAAAGGAAGCCAATCTGGTGGTCTCCTGCCATAAACAAACTGTACAACAGAAGGAAGAAACTGTTGTAAAAGAGAGTAAAATCCCATGAGTGGAGGAGCTCCCTGGTCAGTCTCAGTAAGAAGCTGAGATCCCTTATAAGATCCTCCAAAGCTAGCTACGAAAACAAAATCGCCACTAATTCTAAGGACAACCACAAAGCATTCTACAGCTATGTCAAGAATCTCAATGGCAACACCCAGGTCTGCTCTGAGTTACAGCACAACGGCACGAAAATTACAGAACCGACTGATATTGCCAACATCCTGGCAGATAGGTTCAGTGCTAACTTTACCCTCCCACCCCCTAAAGGGCCCATATCTATACAGGAAGAATGCAGAGTCCCTGTAATCACAACTACACAGGTAAAAGCTGCACTCTCTAAAGCCAAAAACACAGCATCCATGGTGCCGGACAACATCCCCAGGCTGCGTTTTACATGAATTGCAGAACGAACTGGCTCTCCACTTAAGCACCATGTTCAATAATAGCCTTGCATCAGGCTTTGTGCCCACTGAATGGCGCACAGCAACAGTTATCCCAGTCCACAAAGGGGGAGCCACCACTGATCCTGGGAACTATCGACTTATTAGCTTGACGAGCCTGGTCAGCAAGACTATGGAACGTATCATCATGGAACTCATAAGCAAAGACATTGGTAACCTCCAAACTCTGGATCCCACCCAGTTCAGGTTTGTGAAAGGCAGATCATGCCTCCTGAACCTGATAGACTTCTCTGAGGCAGTCACCAAAGCTGTAGATGAGGGTAAGGTGGTTCACACAGCCTATCTTGACCTCACCAAAGCTTTCAACACCATCCCCCATTCTGGAATTATAGCTAAACTCACTAAACTAGGTATAAATCCCTACATCACAAGATGGGTTGCCAGCTGGCTCACTGACAGAACCCACACTGTAAAAGTTGCAGAGTCCAAATCTGACCTCAAAGCAGTGACAAGTGGAGTACCACAGGGTTCCGTCCTGGAACCTCTCCTGTTTGGTATCTACTTCTCTGAAGTACAGGCTAATACAGAAGGCCTCTGGCTAATGAAGTTCGCTGATAACTGCAAACTAGGAGCCATAGTCAAGTCCCCAAATGATGTGGACATCCTACAGAAGGGCCTCGCTGAGACAGATGCCTGGTGTCAGAGCCATGGCCTCAAGATCAATGCCAAAAAGTGCAGTATCACCCCCTTTGGTAAAAACTCTGTACCCATGAACTACCACATAGGCAGCAATCTACTTAACACCGAATATGTGATAAGAGACCTTGGGACCCAGGTAGACAGTATTCTTTACTTTGATAGTCACATCGCCACAGTAGTCAGGAAGTCCTTCTACATGGCACACCTCATCATAAAAGGGTTCTCATCCAGGAAAAAAGAGATAATTGTTCCCCTCTACTCGACACTCATTAGACCCATTATAGAGTACGATGCCCCTTTTGGAATGTACCTCACAAGACATCTGCAGCAGTTGGAATGGCCACAGAAGTACCTCACAAAGAGGATTACTGGCCTCAAACAAATGCCCTACACTGACTGCCTCAAAAAACTCCAGCTTACTCTGTAGCATATTGCCTACTCCGAGGTGATCTCTGCCTAACATATAAATCTATGTCAAACCCAGAGCTGTTGGACATGCTACACCTAAAGAAATCCCAATCCCTCCGAGCTGCACGCTCTAGGGACCAAAACCTTGTCACCACAATAAACAGGACTTGCTGGAGGGATAGATTCCTGTCCCAGAGACTTCCCATACACTGGAACAGGCTACCCATCTATGTCAAGCAAAGTTCTTCATTAGCACTCTTCAAGAAAAAGAAGAAAAATAGGAAATGCACCCCGGGGATCACTTCTGTGTCGCTGCTCGACAGTGGCACAGGAAAATAACTTTCTTGAGTGGCATAAGTCTGGGGACCTTGTTGGCTAGGCTTATGTAGGCCCTTGGGCCGATAGCCTAGTACCTACCTATGAACCTATGAACCTATATGGCAGTAAGAGATGCAATAAAGCAAACAGCTATCTTTCAGTCTTTTTAGCTGCACAAACAGTGGTACTTCGGACAGGTAACAACAAACAGCACACCTGCTGGTACTGGTTCAAGAGAAAATTGAAGTCTTACAAACAGTCTTTAGTTCCAAACTGTCAGTGGGCCAGATTCCAAAATAAGTGCAAGTCTGCCCTGATTCCAAAAGAGATGTTCTCTAAATCTGTTCTGATTCCAAAAGAGTTGCTGTTAGTGTAAGTGACTTACTTCAGTATAAGGACTCTCTATAAACGAGCTTACATCGGGGGCCAATTTCCATAACCCCTGGTTACTTACACTGAGAGCAAGTCTTTTGGAATCTGGAATAATGTGTCTTTACAGAACCTCATTTAGAATTTACAGTCTTTCCATGTAAACTTCTGTCTTGGAGCTAAATAGTCTGGCCTCAGTTCATCTGTCTTTAGGTTAATAGATCATAAGTTAATACTAAGCTATTGAATTGGTGGACCATTTGTAGCCTAGCCACCAATCCCAAAATCATGATTTCCAATTTGCATGTAAAATTGATACATAGTTTCTACCCCTTTCGATGAGGGTTTGAAGAACCAGACAAGGGATGTATTAACAATTGCCCTTTTATTCTTCCAGATTATGCTTAACAAGGGTCAGAGATCTTCTTTGCTTTACATCCAAGGATGTCTATCCTATGAAAAATGAATCCTGTGGGAGATAGATCTGTCAGGCCAGCAGGTTCTATTTAAGTTATGTGGATGTTTAGTTCTGTTGAGCAAGGGTGTGGGGTATTTGTTTTATGGATGTGAAGGAATTCACATAGGACTGGGTCATTTGTAGCTCTGTAGGCTAGACAGATGTCCCCGCTGAAGATTCTTAAGGATGAGAAGAGAAAGAGAGCACTTCAAGGTGGTCAGTATAGCTTAATGCAGTAGGCTAGATAGAGGTCCCCTCTCAAGACTCTGTAGGCGACAGAAAAGAGAAAGAGTGAGCAAGCAAGCACATTGAGGCAGTGTGGGCAGCTTAATGCAGACGTGCCCTTGATTGTCTCTTGAGGAAATGGTGTGGTCTGTCAAGCTGAGTGATATACTTAGACAAAGACATGTCAAAAAGGACATTATACTTTATAATAAGCTTGACAAGGGAGGAATAATAACTCCTAGTGATCAGTCTGGCTAGATAAATGAATTTCTAAATAATAGTGGATACATAGTGATTAAAGTGTAGCTCATTATCAACAAAAGTACCTAGGTCCTTAATGACTCAGGCAATTTTCAAAGGAGTATCATCTATGTGGTAGGTGCATGGGTGCTCAAGTTTGCCAAATGACACAATGCTGCACTTCTTGCATTTAGTTTAAGGCCATGATCCAGATACCATTTGTTTGTGTGTGTTAGGTCCTCCTACAGAATCTAGAAGTCAGGTGGGCAGTTTATAACAGCGATGAAATCATCTGCAAACTTGGTGAGCCATGGCCCTTGATGTCAGCCTTGACATCAGAGAAATAAATACCAAAAAGAAGTGGTCAGAGGACTGATTCTGGAGTGGGGAGCGCATATCACTGGTAACTACTCTTTTTGATGAGAGCATGCCTCCATTGGGTTCTGTCTGTAAGCTAGTTTGCTATCCAGTAGGTAACTTAGGGGTTTATATTTAGTTTAACTAGCTTATTGATAATTCCAGATTGCAGGATAGTGACAAAGGCTTAACAACATCCAGGTAGGTGGTGTGAACCAATTTTCCTGAGTCTAATGCACCAGTGATTTGTACAAAGAAGTCCTCCGTGTTCTTAA
Source organism: Protopterus annectens (assembly GCF_019279795.1). Lineage (NCBI taxonomy): Eukaryota > Metazoa > Chordata > Ceratodontiformes > Protopteridae > Protopterus > Protopterus annectens. The sequence goes on from NC_056739.1 coordinate 836,245,548, forward strand.
CACAGGATTTGATATTCACAAACTCAAACTCTCTCAGGTCCAAGGCTTGTAGTCTGCTTATATCTTTGTCGGTAAGTACCACTGTGATACACTTCTCTATTTTACAGATAAGGGTGGTGAGGCTTATAGCTGTATAGTTTGCAGAGTAAGTAGTGGGTCCCCCTCTGTCAAGAGCAATGACTAATGCAGTTCACTGGTACAAATGCAGTAAAGAGGCTGAGAAGGAATAGGTTTAGTTGCAAGACTACAAAACAGTATCTGACAAGAAGGCAGCTTGGCACACTATGTGAACCTGTAAAGTCAGTGTTTTTTTTGCCTTTGAGAGAGATCACTCAGGACTTGCTCAGAGCTGATCAAATGGGCTGGTGTAGAGATGCTGATATGTGAGGGGATATTATGAGGAGATAGTGGGATAAAATTTGAGTTGAATTTGTCAGCTAATATGTTGGCTATTGCCTTCAGATAATGTTTTTGTTGTTGTATAGTAGATCTGTGCAATGCTGAATATTACAACTAAGATTGCTGACAAAGCTGAAGAAGGCTTTGTGGTAGTCCATAACAGAGGTGGCAATTTTTTTATTCATATTTGCTTTTGGAGGATTTGATCGTGGATCTAAGTTCTTCGCTGATTTTTTTTTTTTTTTTTTTTAGTTCTCCTTTTGACAATTGAGTGTTAAGTTTGCTGTCACAAGGTATAAGTTTCTTCCCTGTATTGTATAATTTCTTATATTAAGGTTCCACCATAGGGGTTTATTCTTGAGAATGGCATGTATCTTTGCCTTATGGAGACAATTATCTTAATGCATCCTTCCTAGTCAGCATAGAAATTACATACATACGTTGCTATACCAGATAGTGTCATTGATCTAAGTTGCTTATTTAAATTTCATCAGGTCATCAGCTAGCTGGAGTAGGTTTGTTTTAGAGTAGTCTCTAAAGACTGATAGTTTTTTGGTAAATTAGGTTTTACTTTCATAAATGTTATATAAATGTTACTGGATTTTGCTCATATCTGTGGAGCGCTAAAATGCTAACCAACAGGTTCTGTGAAAACTTCACTCCCCTGTTCCCACCACATGTACCCCATGACATCCCTACCACCTGTCCCCTACCTTGTATCTCTAAACAGCAGGTTGTTAATGCCATCTCTAAGGCCAAAAACACAACATCTATGGAACCTAACAGCATCCCTGGCTGCATCCTACATGGGCTCCAACAAGAATTAGCAACACCATTGGGTACTCTTTTCTATCATAGTCTAAGCATCAGCTTCACCCAGCTAAATAGAAAATGGCCACCGTTATCCCCTTGCACAAAGGTGGTGCTTCCACTGACCCTAGGAACTATAGACCTATTAGTCTGACAGGACTTTTCTCTAAGGCCATGGATCGACTCATCATGGACCTTATCAACAAAGATATAGGTAATCTCCAAACACTTGACCCTACTCAGTTTGGATTTTTCAAAGGGAGATCATGGCTGTTAAACCTGGTGGAGTTCTTTGAGACAGTCACCAAGGCCCTGGATGAGGGGAAATACATGCATACAGTCTATCTAGACTTAGCCAAGGCTTTTGATACTATCCCCACTCAGGCATCATTGACAAACACACCCAGCTAGGTATCAACCCTTATATCATTAGATGGGTCACTAACCAGCTCGCTGATAGAACCCATAGAGTCAAAATAGGGGAATCCACCTCTAGCAGCAGACCTGTAACCAGTGGTGTTCCACAGGGATCAGTCCTGGGACCTCTACTGTTTGGAATCTATTTCCCTGAAGTACAAGACAAACTAAAGGTCTGCGGCTGACAAAGTTTGCTGATGACTGCAAACTGGGAGTGGTCATAAAATCTCCAAATGATGTCAACATCCTACAAGAGGGTCTTACACAAACAAATGATTGGTGCCAAAGTCATGGCCTTAAACTCAATGCAAAAAAATGTATTATCATCCCTTTCGGTAAGGGTGATGTTCCTACTAACTACCACATCATTAGCAACACCCTAAGTGTGCACTCAGTAGTGAGAGACCTGTTCTGTACAGTGAATACATTTTTTTATTTTCTTTTTTTTAATTACTGTCACTATTTTATCTTCTGTATAAGTTGAATGATATGCTGAATGCCACGACAATGTAACTCAAAACAGGATACACTGGAAGATAGAAAGGACGCTGCTCATGCGAGTAGTAAAAGTTTATTCCATGTATAACATAGGACAACACAGACAACTGGTTAAGCGCTTTCAACTGAAGTAATCAGTCTTCATCAGAACAAAGTGTTGGTGAATACACTATGTATATATAGTAACTGTTACTTTGTAAATTCAAAAAATTGCGCCAAAACTTTTAAAGAGACATTATTGAATTACAATATATTTGAATGAAAGTGCTAACTAATACATGTAAAATTAAACTATGTCCTTCCTTGTGGCATGAAAACCATAACAATAAAAATAAAACATTAATTTAATATATTATATTATTAGATCAGTGTGAAGCCAAATATTAATACCTTATAATAAATATACTAATGAAATTAAAATAAATAGCTAGCCTACCAGATGTTCTGGTGTGTTGTACAATAAATCAACTGGTATTGTTGTATATATGCCTAAGATGCTTAATGATATTGATAAAATGTGTGATGAATATATAATATAATAATGATGGAAATAACTAGCAAAACCCCTAATATATACTTGACCTAAACACATAATTATCTTAAAAATATGAACAATATAAAATACATGAAACAGCTATTTAATGAATATAAAATGCCATGAAATATAAATAATTATATAAATATATAAATATGAAAAAAATAATACTGTAATATTAAAATCTATATATGAAAATTATATGAATATATAACAAGAATAGTGTAACATGGAGAATACCCCTCAACCTACTTCAAGGAAGGGTTTAATGCTAATATACTCATTGATGCCTGGATATCTAGTGGTATCTGTTCTTATTTGCCATATACTTTCCTTAAGTGCAAGTCGTGCTTTCCAGTTCCCTGTATATATAGTTTCATTAACTTGATCTATAGTACTAAATAAAAAGATGTGTTGCTCTCCTTTGTCTAAAATATGTCTATATAGGGCATTATTTTTATCTTTCCTGCGTATTTTGTAAAGGTGTTCATAAATCCGCTTCTTTAGCATCCTTTCTGTCTTGCCTATATAGAATGCGGTGCAAACTTTACATTTCGCTATATATACTATTTGTTTGCTGTTACAATTTCCACCTAAGCTTCTGATAGCAGTATGATTTATATCACTTAATCGAAATTTATCCATGGTGTTGATGTAAGAGCATTGATTGCAACATCCACATTTACCAGTTATCTTTTTACTTCTTTTAAATTTATCATTTTGATTATCTGTGTGTTCTAACATTCTTTTTAAATTAGGTGCCACTTTATATACAATAGCTGGTTTTATACCTAGGATGCTTCCTAGATTATTTGTAGTAATAATATCCCAATGTCTGAATAGTATTTCTTTAATGTAATGTTCAAAAGGAGAGTATGTTAAAACACATACTCTGTTAAAATTGTTAGTCTCGTCTCTTATTGTAGTTCTTGCAGGCTCCTGAATTCCTAACAAGGATTTATATCTATGTCCTCATTCTGAAATGACAAATTGAGTAATATTCTTGAGTAACTTTTCTGGATAGCCTCTGGTTTTAAACATGCTATATAACATAGTGATGTATTGTTCCATCACTTCCTTGGTTGATGACATTCTTGCAATCCGTATACATTGTCCTTTGACTACATTTTTAAACATAAACAGTGGATGGTTACTATCATATTGTATGTAGTCATTTGAAAATGTTGGTTTTCTATAGATTTGTGATGTAAACCCTGTCTCTGTATTTCTTATAAACGTATCAAGATATGATATTCCTTTCTTGTTGTAACTGTAAGTGAATTTTGAAAAATCCGTAGCATTGTTGAGAAATGTAATAAATTAATCTATCATATCTTCGGTGCCCTTCCAGATAATAAACAAATCATCCAAATATCTGGCATATAATACTACATGGTTGTAATATGTACTCTTAAATAAACATTCATTTTCCCATTCCAGCATGACCATATTTGCGAAAATTGGTGCCTCCCATAGCAACACCGATTTTCTGCCTAAAGAACTCCCCTTGAAAAGTAATGTAGTTGTAATCTAAAACAAGAGACATCATTTCTGTGATTACACATATTTTATCCCAACTATACCCTGAATATTTTTTGAGACTGTTGGAAAAGAATTCTAATCCAGTCTCTTTGGGTATACAGGTGTAGAGATCGACTACATCTATAGTAATAAAAAAATAATCTTGGTTCCATTTATCTGTAGTAAGATTATTCAAAAAACTCCACGAGTCTTTCATAATGTGGGGTACAGCTTTATATATGTGTTTTGTCCATGTGTCAATAAGTACACCAATATTATATGTTTTGGACTTGGAACCTGAAATTATTGGTCTATAAGGTGGATCTTCTAGAGACTTATGTACTTTAGGTATACCTACTATTTTGGCCAATACAGGATAATCTATTTTAAGAAAAGTATAGATTTCACTGGTAATTCTATTATCTATTAAATATTCTTCCAAAATAAGATCTATTCTTTTGTATCCTATGTTAATTTTGTTTAAGGAAATAACTTCATAATTTCCTGAATCATATAATAAGTTGTGAATTTTGTTATTATAGTCCAATGTATAGCTAATAACTATTCCACCCCCTTTATCGGGTTTCATAATGCGGATTTCTTTATTCTGTATGATGTTGTTTAAACACCGTCTTTCTTTCTGTGTTAAATTATCCTTGTGACTATAATGTCCACTTTCATTTCTATGTATATCATAATTCAACCAGTAAATGTCCTTGTTAACCATCTTTTCATAATTACTAACTACTTGATTACTGGCAGGTACATAAGTACTTTTCTTCTTCAACTCAATAGGTGAGATGATATTTTCTGTATCCTGTGTAGGATCAAATTGTATAGCTAGATTAAGTCTCCTGCAATACATCTTTATCTCTTTAATAGTGTCTACTAAATTCATACCTACAGTAGGAATGAAGATCATTCCCTTAATCATCAAATGAAAAAATTCTTGTTCTATGACTATATCAGTATAATTAAATACATTTAGTCCATTGTAAGTAGTCACTATCTGTTGTGTGTTTTCAACTTGATCATGACCGTGAATAATACTATTGTCTTCTGATATAACCTGAATATCCAGATTTCTATTGATATCAGTTGCCTCTGTAGAAAAATTAACTACGTCATGACATTTGTGTGAACTAAAATCACTTATTTGTTCACAATTTAGATGAAATGTATAAACAGAACTTGACTTCCTGGTGGAGACTAAATCTGTGTCTATGGAATGAATTAATTCCATTTGTTGTAGGGGTTGTTGTGTTTCGGTGCAGGAAAAAATCTCCCTCCACTTACAGTTACAACAAGAAAGGAATATCATATCTTGATACGTTTATAAGAAATACAGAGACAGGGTTTATATCACAAATCTATAGAAAACCAACATTTTCAAATGACTACATACAATATGATAGTAACCATCCACCATTTATGTTTAAAAATGTAGTCAAAGGACAATGTATACGGATTGCAAGAATGTCATCAACCAAGGAAGTGATGGAACAAGACATCACTATGTTATATAGCATGTTTAAAACCAGAGGCTATCCAGAAAAGTTACTCAAGAATATTACTCAATTTGTCATTTCAGAATGAGGACATAGATATAAACCCTTGTTAGGAATTCAGGAGCCTGTAAGAACTACAATAAGAGACGAGACTAACAATTTTAACAGAGTATGTGTTTTAACATACTCTCCTTTTGAACATTACATTAAAGAAATACTATTCAGACATTGGGATATTATTACTACAAATAATCTAGGAAGCATCCTAGGTATAAAACCAGCTATTGTATATAAAGTGGCACCTAATTTAAAAAGAATGTTAGAACACACAGATAATCAAAATGATAAATTTAAAAGAAGTAAAAAGATAACTGGTAAATGTGGATGTTGCAATCAATGCTCTTACATCAACACCATGGATAAATTTCGATTAAGTGATATAAATCATACTGATATCAGAAGCTTAGGTGGAAATTGTAACAGCAAACAAATAGTATATATAGCGAAATGTAAAGTTTGCACCGCATTCTATATAGGCAAGACAGAAAGGATGCTAAAGAAGCGGATTTATGAACACCTTTACAAAATACGCAGGAAAGATAAAAATAATGCCCTATATAGACATATTTTAGACAAAGGAGAGCAACACGTCTTTTTATTTAGTATTATAGATCAAGTTAATGAAACTATATATACAGGGAACTGGAAAGCATGACTTGCACTTAAGGAAAGTATATGGCAAATAAGAACAGATGCCACTAGATATCCAGGCATCAACGAGTATATTAGCATTAAACCCTTCCTTGAAGTAGGTTGAGGGGTATTCTCCATGTTACACTATTCTTGTTATATATTCATATAATTTTCATATATAGATTTTAATATTACAGTATTATTTTTTTCATATTTATATATTTATATATTTATATAATTATTTATATTTCATGGCATTTTATATTCATTAAATAGCTGTTTCATGTATTTTATATTGTTCATATTTTTAAGATAATTATGTGTTTAGGTCAAGTATATATTAGGGTTTTTGCTAGTTATTTCCATCATTATTATATTATATATTCATCACACATTTTATCAATATCATTAAGCATCTTAGGCATATATACAACAATACCAGTTGATTTATTATACAACACACCAGAACATCCGGTAGGCTAGCTATTTATTTTAATTTCATTAGTATATTTATTATAAGGTATTAATATTTGGCTTCACACTGATCTAATAATATAATATATTAAATTAATGTTTTATTTTTATTGTTATGGTTTTTCATGCCACAAGGAAGGACATAGTTTCGTTTTACATGTATTAGTTAGTACTTTCATTTAAATATATTGTAATTCAATAATGTCTCTTTGAAAGTTTTGGCGCAATTTTTTGAATTTACAAAGTAACAGTTACTATATATACATAGTGTATTCACCAACACTTTGTTCTGATGAAGACTGATTACTTCAGTTGAAAGCGCTTAACCAGTTGTCTGTGTTGTCCTATGTTATACGTGGAATAAACATTTACTACTCACACGAGCAGCATCCTTTCTATCTTCCAGTGTATCCTGTTTTGAGTTCTGTATAAGTTGTACAGTAATCTTACCTTTGATCACCAGGTCTTCACAGTGGTAAGAAGGGCATTTCATGTTGCTCATCTCATAAGTAAGGGCACTGCCTCCAGAAAAAAAAAGTTATAACCTCCCTGTACTCTTCCCTCATCAGGTCAATAATTGAGTACAATGCCCCTTTTGGTACATACCTCTTCAATTACCTGCTGCAATTGGAGAGACCACAGAGGTTCCACAAAAAGAAAATTCAAGGTCTTCAACATCTGTTTTATGTGAGTCATCTGAAATCACTATCACTTTATTCTGTTTCATACAGACTACTCAGAGACAATCTCTGCCTTGCATATAAGGCAATCTCTGACCCTGCTTTATTGGAAATGCTGCATATTTGCAAGTCAAATGGTACATGGGTTACTCACTCTAAAGACCTTAACCTGCTGGAGGAACAGATTTGTCTCCCAGAGGTTACCACACCTTTGTAACATACTCCCACTTCATGTCAAACAGAGCACCTCATTGGCCCTCTTCAAACGCAATCTGGGCGATTGGATGTGTAACCATAAATTCACCCCAGGGGTCCCATCTGTGTTCCTCTTGGACAGGGGCAATAAGTGCTGATCATGGAAATAAGGATAGAACTTGGCTAGGCTTGTAAGGGTCCTAGGACCATTAGCCTAGTAACTTCCTATGATCCTGTGAAATCTAACCAGAGATGTAGTAACAGTAGGTGTTGCACTTAGGGAGCCATACTGCTGAGAACAAAATCCAATATTTGAGAACCCTTATTTGTGCCTGAACTTCTTGGTCTAAAGAGCTGGCATTAATGAAGTCTAGCAATCTTTGTATATACTATGGTGATGTAGACTTCCAAGTTAATGGAAGGATATTTGAAGTTCACAAGATAATAGTGTTAGATTCGATAGTGAGGGATGTTAGTTTGATCGTGGGCTGCAGATGACATGGAGGGGGTACAGTAGCTGGCTATTATATGTCACAGAGTTTTGTTTACCATGAGATGGACATTGAGCTCAATGTCACTGTCCTGCCTTATGAGTCTGGAGGTGAATTGTTTTCTTAGGAATACAGACATACCCCCTCCAATAATGTCATCATGTGAAGTGCTGGGAGTGAAAGAGAGATTGCTGTTGAAAACCTGTACTGCAAGGGTACTAACGCTATTCTCTAATGATGTTTTTGTAACTATGCAGATATCTATATTTTCAGGAGTTATGAGTGCTTGTAACTTCTTCCTAGGTTTCTCGTATTGAGCAGTGCTACCATTACATTATAGTTTTGATTTTGTTAGGCTATGTAGATAATGAGGAGACTGACCTTGCCTGAAAAGGGACTATGGGGGAAGACAAACTCTTAGACAGTATACAGAAGCCATGACAAGGGACAGGTGCAGGGGATCCCTATCAAAGCAGATAGGCTTGTCAGTCATCTCTTCTCAGGCTGATATATATTGGACCCCCTTAGAATGACAGTAATCGTTAAACCAATAGCTTTACAGAAGTATACTCTGACTCCTGACTCCACTTGCTCTTTGTTCCAATGACCTCTTATCTTGATTTTAACTCTACCTTATAAAGGCACACATGCACCTCGGACATTAATTCCCTTTGAGTGCAGTTACCTTTTATTAATGGGAACTGTCTCTGTTTCCCCAATAGTCTGCAGTATGCCTACATTGTTATTTTATTTTCCCCACTAGGACATTAAATTTACTTATTCATCTCTGGCTTTCCCAAAACCTGATTTTTTTTTTTATTTATCTGTCTCTAGATAGTTAGATAGATAGATATAGACATGGATATAGAGATAGATATATAGATATATGTACATATATATGTGTGTTTGTGTGTGATGATATGACAATTATTCAGTTCACCACATTTTCAATGACGATCTTATAAGTCACTAAAGTTTCAACTTTGCTATCACTAAAACTCAAAAATGACTTTTACTATGGGACCTGGGGGGGGTCCAAATATCCTGTTAAAAGGTGTTGGAGAAAATTATTTTGAATAGCTTTGTGTCACTACAACAGATGACAAAAATTGAGATATTGTTCATGCCACATTATTCCATGTATATAACATTTTATTTATATATATACAGAGTGAGAAAGAGATTGTATACCCTAGCACATGCACACACTGCACACTTCTATGAGAAGATAAAAAATAAATAAAAACATTTCAATATTGAGTGCTTAAAGTTTGACTACAGTCCTTTATGAATATTCATATAACAAAAGCGAATTTTTGTGTTGCCTTCTTTCACTGAGAATATATCCAGATGTCATGAAGTAAATAACCATAAAGTATTTCCTTGATTTTCACCTTTGTCAGGTTGCTAGGTTGTGAGTGCCTGTGGAATTGCCATAGGTTCATAGGTATATACTAGGCAAATGACCACCAAGGCCTAGCCTAGCTGCACAACCCAATCCAATTTCATCCCCTTGTAACATTTGAATCTAAACTGGAGGAGTATGTTAGTTAGGGAATTTCTAAAAAGTTATGGGGGGTATTTCACTTAGGAAATGTTTCCTCTTGGCCTCTGTATATAGGAAACATGGGGCAAGCCTGAGGTGAATATACGATTTCCCATCTAATGTTAGTTAGGGAATGTTTACTGTCAGCTTCTGTCTATAAGACATGGGGGCCAGCCTGGATGAATTAATAATTTCCCATCCAATGGTCAAGTTTAAATTTGAATAGGGTGTTAGGGAGCCCATTCCAGAGCATGAAGTTCCTTTGAGAAATATATCTTTCTCACCAGCATGTTCTATTTATGTCACAAGCAAAGTTTAAATCCCTGGATCTAGTATTTCTGGTGCTGTTCATTTTGCAGATGTGCAAAAATTCAATCAGGGCTGAGTCAAGGGATGCCTTATATGCTGAGCACAGAGCACCTCTCAACAACCTGTAAGAGACAGAGTATAGAGACAAAACACTATACCGGGTACCACACAATAACGTCTTTATTTAAACAATGTAAACATCAGACAAAGAATTAACTGTTCAACTGCTTGTTTTATATCACTCTCAGTCAAAAATTTTTTTCCAATTAGTGACATCATACAACTTTTGAAAATTTAAAGGCATATATGACAAGAATATTGTAAAATACGCATATGAATATAAAATATATATACAAAAATGTAAAGTATGTTCATATTTATGCATATCTAATTTAAAACAGTTAAATAATCTCATTAAAAATGCATATATATAAAAATGCATATAAATAAAAATGCATAATATATTCATATTTATGCATATCTAATTTAAAACAATTAAATAATCTCATAAAATGCATATATATAATATATATATAAAAAGAATGCATAATACAAAATATATAATAAAATAAATATATGTATATATATATTTTTATTTTATGCAAAAAATTAATTGTGTTGAAGGCGTCTAGCTTTAAGAAATGGAACCAGTGATGTACAACCATTTAAGCCTGGATATCTATCAGCATTGAGCTTGATAATCCATCTTTGTTCTCGGCTCTCTGTGAAATTTTCTGTATCTCCTCCCCTCACATTTCTATGTATATGTTGTAAAACAAAGAACTTGAAAGAGTGTGAAGGGTCAGTGTTTAAAACATGTTGAGCAACTAGTAGTTTTGTTATTTCTGATGTCTCTTATGTGTTCCAATATTCTATCCTTTAAGTTTCTATTTGTTTTTCCTATATAGAAGGCATGACATATTTGGCAGAAACAAAAATAAATAACATCTGTGGTTTTACAGTCTGCATATGAATGAGAGTATAGTGTAAAATTTCTAACAGGATGAATATATGGTGTAGTACTATGAATATGTATCAATGAATCAATGCTGATAGATATCCAGGCTTAAATGGTTGTACATCACTGGTTCCATTTCTTAAAGCTAGACACCTTCAACACAATTAATTTTTTGCATAAAATAAAAATATATATATACATATATTTCTTTTATTATATATTTTATATTATGCATTCTTTTTATATATATATTATATATATGCATTTTTATGAGATTATTTAATTGTTTTAAATTAGATATGCATAAATATGAATATACTATGCATTTTTATTTATATGCATTTTTTATATATATGCATTTTTAATGAGATTATTTAACTGTTTTAAATTAGATATGCATAAATATGAACATACTTTACATTTTTGTATATATATTTTATATTCATATGCGTATTTTACAATATTCTTGTCATATATGCCTTTAAATTTTCAAAAGTTGTATGATGTCACTAATTGGAAAAAAATTTTTGACTGAGAGTGATATAAAACAAGCAGTTGAACAGTTAATTCTTTGTCTGATGAAGCAAGAAAGCGAAGCGCGCCACCTCTCCTTTTTACTTTGTTTAAATAAAGACGTCATTGTGTGGAACCCGGTATAGTGTTTTCTCTCATATACTTCTCTTTTTATATACTGGGTTTTACCTGTATAGCCGTTTTGCTTTTCGTTTTTTAAGAGTATAGAGACAGCAAGCTAAGGTGATCTGTATATGAAAATTTGTTAATCCCCTGGATTGTCTTGGTGAGGAACCTCTGTGGGCATTACAACTGTTGTGTATGCTTATTCAGGTGCATGCCAAAGGGGACATTGTATTCAAAGATGGGTCTGATAAGGGCTGAATAGTGTGGTACTATAATTTCCTTGGACCTGAATGCCATAGCCTTACTTATAAGCTGGCAAAGCAGAATGATTTTCTTATCCCTTTGGCTACATGTTGATCAAAGGCCAGATTACTGTCTACATATGTTTCCATATCTCTAACTACTGGATCAACTCTTGGAGGTGTTGTATCAATGGAGTAATTTGCCTGGGTTGATGTTTTCCCAAAAGATTCTATAATGCACTTCTGTGCATTGAGTTTTAATATGTGGCTTTGGCAGTAGTCACCTGCATTCATTAGACATTCTTTGCATGATGTAGGTGTCATGGAGGAATTGATGATAGCTCCCAATTTGCAGTCATCTGTGAACTTGAGCTAGAGGCCCTTGAGATTAGCCTTGACCCCCGAGAAGTAGATGTCAAACAGAAGTGTGCCCAGCACAGAGCCCTGTCTTACTTCACAGGTGACCTGCCTCTTGGTGGAGGTGGTTCACCAATCCTGACTTCTTGGGTCCTATCTATGAGCCAGCTGGCAATTCATCAAGTTATGTATGGATTTATGACTAGTTTGGTGAGTTTTGCTGCAATTCTTGAGTGGGGTATTGTATTGAACGCCTTAACCAGATCTAGGTAGATTGTTTGAACCATTTTCCCTTCATTCATTGCACTGGTTCCCTTCTCAAAAAAGTCTACCAGGTTGAGTAGGCATTACCTTACCCTGACAAAACCAAACGGGGATGGGTCCAGTGTCTGCAGGCTGCCAATGTCTTTGTTGATCATTTCCATGATAATTTGTTCTATGGCTTTGTATATTAAACTAATTAGAGTAGTAGCCCTGTAGATTCCAGGGTTGGTTGAAGAACCATCCACCCTTGTGATGGCGGATAACCATTGTCATCCTCTATTCTCTTGGTACATAGCCCGTTTTGAGGCTGCAGTTGAAAAGTGACCGAAGTGGTCCTGATAGATCATTTTTTCAGGCTATTTAAGAGATTGCCCAGGCTATTGTTTGGCCACATTGATGTTCTGTTTTTGGCCTTAGCATGGTATACAACAAAAGAAAAATAAGTCGTGGTCAGAATCTGAAGGAGCAACTCTCATAATGACAAGAGCTCACTAATTAAACTAAACAGAAAACTAGGAGGACTAATTAAATCCAACAAGGCCAGCTCTTCTTTATTCTCCCCTAAACTGTAAACTCTTACAGACTGTTTCTTTATGTACTATATTTGCTCAAATGTCCTACCTTTTCCTTTTTTTTTATTCTAACTTGTTTTATTCTACAATTGTCTATTCTGTACAGTGAATACATTTTTTCTTTTCTTTTTTTTTTTAATTACTGTCATTATTTTATCTTCTGTATAACTTGTACTTTTGAATTTTATACTTTTCAGTGGGAGCTGTGAATTATTATGCAGAACGTTGAATTTCTTTTTTACTTCCAAACTTTGTATTTTGACTTTTATACTTGTACAATTTTGTATTTGTGGAGTTTTTCTCCCCTGGCCTCCACTGAAAAAGAGCTCAAGCTCAGACAGACTATCCCGGTGAACAAATGTCAAATAAATAAATAATGTGTTGGTTTCTTTAAGGATTAAAATGTTATCTGTGTACATGAGACAATTGCTGCATTGTCTCAGGATGCCTATATCTACCAAGATGGCTACAGAGACATTTGTAAATTGCATATCCATGTTGTCTGGACCTGTATTTGGGTGGGACAGTTAGGGTTTAAGGACTAGGTTTTACAAAGGTCTCCTAGTGTGGTCTCTAGGGTTAGGGACAAGAGCTTAATAATGCTAGGATGTGGTATTAGATAGTGTTAGGATATGGTATCAATGCTATCTAATGCACAGGAGAACTGTTCTGAGCTTAACTCCATGCAATGCTTCAATAAATTGCAGGTTACAGTCCTAATACTAGTCCTACAGGTAAACTTAACTGTACAGACATTTGCGTCTGTATAGGGCACTACACAGTGAGCAGCTACCCACAAATGAGCCTAATTTATGGAAGCAGAAATGAACAAGAAATCTAACTCCTGAGCTCTCTGACCAATAAAATGACTACACGTTGAGCCCCTTGAAGTACTTCCCAGCTCAGATAGATTATTCTCTACTTAAATAACTCCTCTATGAAGTTCAACAAAATGGTGTACGGAGTGAAAAAAATGCACCAAGAAAAACCAGAATCATCATTCCAAGTAGCCAAGAACCAGACTCGGTAATATCAAATAAAAATATTTAATTCCACAACAAGAAAGACTCAGTAGTAACACAGTCAGTCAAGTGCTTTTGTCATCCAAGACTTCTTCAGAACTGTGTAATACATCATTGACACATCTTAAATAAACAGTCCCCCCACCACTTAACACACTAATTAAACTTTAAAAACATACACCCTAAAAAATCATTCTAAAACAACAATACATAATACATAAATAAAATTTTGAACTAGTACAAAGTGTTTGACAAGTATGGTATATAATAACATCAGTACTATAACTTAATAGCCCTATGTTTCAACTTTGGCTTGATACAAATGTGGTCATTAATACCTACAGTGGTATTCAAACGAATTTGCCATCGCATTTCAGCCCTGTCCAATTTGTTGGTCCAGTCACCCCCTCTAATGTGCATACCTACCACCTCCAAAATACCAAAATGGAAAAAGTGGTCAGGATTGAGGTTAATATACCGGAATAGTGCATTATTGTCATCCCTTTTCCTAATACTATATAGGTGTTCAGAAATTATTTTCCGAAATCTCCTTTCTGTTTTACCTATATAGAAATTGTGACAACCCTGGCATATAGCAATATAGACTACACCGTTGGTGTTACAAGTTCCTGTGGCCAACCTAACTTCAAAGTCATTGGAACCTAAGCAAACAGTAGGGCATGAGATAATGTATTTACAATATTCGCATGTCCCACACTTGGTAGTTCTCTTAATATTCTTATTCTTACTCTCAATAGGATGTTCTAACAAGTTTTTCAAATTCCTTTTGGTCCTGTAGGAGAAAATGGGTACCTTGCCTAAAACAGCTATCAATTCTTGGTTCACTTTGAATAAAACCCAATTTTTCTTTATACTCTCTCTAATGAGGTTTGAAGTATCCTCAAAAGTCAGAACCATAGAATAAGAAAGTCACTATTTTGTTGGTGAGTGACTTCAAGTTCCTTATTCTGGCTAACCCTAAGTAGAGGTTTGTACGTATTACCCCATTCACTTGTGACTTGCTCGCTAATGGTAACCACAGAATCTGACGGGTACCCCCTGACTACAAACATTTTGATCAGTTTGTCCATTTCCAGCTTAACTGTGTCAAAGTCAGAGCACATTCTGGCTATATGCACTATCTGACCTTTCACTATATTCCTTTTCACAAAGTGGGGGTGACAACTCCGGAACTCAAGATAATCATTTGAGAAAGTAGGTTTTTGGTAACACTAGACCAAAAACACGTCTTATATGAGTCCTTCCAAATACACACATCCAGGTAGTTAATCCTAGAGCTACCACTGTTACCAGTAAATTTAAAATAATCACAAAGATTATTAAGAAAATCTAAGAAGTTGGTATGTTGGTCCCCTACTTTCCAAAGAATGAAAAGATCATCCAAGAATCTTAAATACACCACCCAGGAGTCTTTACATGGACTTTTAAAAATGAACTGACTTTCCCACGGTACATGACTAAGTTTGCAAACAAAGGTGCACAACTATTACCCATTGCTATACCGTTTGTCTGACAGAAAAACTCCCCACCAAAACTAAGAAAATTGTTCATCAAAATAATCTCCATTAACACCATAATAAAATTGACCATGGTATTCCCCAAATTAGTTTTCTCAACTAGTACCTCATGAAAATATTCCAAGCCTATCTCGTGGGGTATAGAAGTGAATAAGTCCACAGCATCAACTGTGGAAAAGTTAACCTCCTCACTATAATGTTCTTCCTTTATCTGATTCAAAAAATCCCAAGAGTCTATAACATATGGTCAATATGGGTTAAGGATTTTCTCACCACCCGGTCAACAAAAACCCCTAATGAGTAGGAAATACTGTTTTGGCAGGACATTATAAGTCTGTGTGGGGGATCATAAATATTTTTATGGGTCTTCGGAATACCAAAGGCCTCCGGAATTGTTGGATGTTCATTATACAAAAAATGGTAGGTTTCTTCATTAATAACTCCCTGAAGTAGAGAGTCTTCCAGTGTCATTTTAATTTTCCTGTAAGTGATGTTGATTTCATTTCTAGAAACACACTGGTATTTATTCTCATCCTGTAACATACCAAATATTATGTTGTTATAATCTTCAGTGTTAACAATAGTCATTCCCCCACCTTTGTCCGGTTTCATAAGTCTCAAACTAGACTTACTTATTAGTTCTAACAGTTCTTTTTCTTTTCTAGTCAAGTTGAACTGTTTATATTTGTGTTGTTTCAACATTTGATGTATCTCCTGGAAGCATGTCTTGTCAAATGTCCCTATAAGGGGGTGTAGAGGTGGGTTATAGCAGCTCTTCTTTTTTAATTTTTTCTTTTCATTATATGAAGGGTTGCCCCTAAACAGATATTTCAAGTTCATCTTTCTAGTGAAAATTTTAAATTCAGTTAAAGCAGTGCAAACATCCTCCTTCCTAGATGGTACAAATTTTATTTCCTTCATTAAAAGCAAAAAAAGGTCCTTACTTACTGCAACACCTGCATAGTTGAAAATATTAAACCCCCGGTATGTGTGTAGGACTCCCCCAAATGAAGTAGAAATCTCATCTGCTTCACTCACTGTTGTATTATCACAAGTAGGAATATCTAGTGGTAACTGTTCTTCCTCCATTGTTTTCTGATTCCTGTAAGTGTTCACCCTTCCCCTTCCCCGTTGTCCTAAAAAAACATTATTATCATTCCTAAAATTGTTTTTATTTTGAAGTCTTTCGAACCTCCTTAGAGGGGGGTATTCTTGGTCATATGTAATATTCCTACCACCTTCCCTTTGAGTAGAGTCTGGCCTAGTGTTATAGTTATCAACCCTCTGGTTGCCTACATTGTCGTCCCCCACTTCAGTGTAAGCTTTGGGCAAAGGTTAAGCTAAATTATTAGTGTATTCAAATTCGTCCCTCACCAACTTCCTCCTTTTCCTTTCTATGTTGTTCCCCACATTATGTTCAACCTTGTCAAACACTCTATTTGCCCAAAAAATTATTAAAATTAACATAATTCAAAATAATTTCATTCGTATTATCAATTTCATCTAGTAACTCGTCAATCTTTTTAGTGTTAACCCTAACAATAAATTCCATTAGTTCAATACCATGGTGATCAAACATTTGTAACAGTTCTTCAAACTCAGTCTGTCCCTTTTTTACTCCATTGAGAAATCTAAAGACACGCAGTCCCTTAGGGACCCCTGCGCTTAGCCACACACTCAGTTAAATAAGCATTTTCACACTAAAGGTTCCGAACTTTAGTTAACTTCTGTTCAAGTGTGACTAACCTTGCTTCCATAGTATTATTTTCATTAGCACAACTCGTTTTAAATAACCCAAAGTCATTTTTAATCCAGTCCTTAAAACAATCGTTTGTCTGTGGAGGACCATGAGTTCCATGTTAAGTGTTAGCCGTTTCAACTCCCCCTTGTACTGTAACACCCATTTCCACTGCTAAATGACCTCAATTCACCGTATAGTTAACAAGTGATGACACTCCACCCATCTCCTTTTGCTGATGTCCTCCTGTCCCTTCGAACCTAGGAGTAGCTGGGTGTTGTAGTTTTAGAACTGCCTCTTGTTCGTCAAGTTTAAAATAAGCTGCAAAATATTTCTGTCAACCACCTCCACTCGCTGACCATAAGGGAACAGCATAGACTCAAATTCGTTCTCAAACACCGGAGATAAACTGTTCCCTTCCATTCCAGCCACAACTGTAAAGCAGAGTCTTGAGCTGGTCACAGTACGCCAAGAAAACACCAAGAACAACAAAATGGTGTACGGAGTGAAAAAAATGAACCAAGAAAAACCAGAATCACCACTCCAAGTAGCCAAGAACCAGACTCGGTAGTATCATCTATAGTATCTCGGTAGTATTATCTGTGTACATGAGACAATTGCTGCATTCTCTCAGGATGCCCATATCCACCAAGATGGCTACAGAGACATTTGTAAATTGCATATCCATGTTGTCTGGACCTGTATTTGGGTGGGACAGTTAGGGTTTAAGGATTAGGTTTTACAAAGGTCTCCTAGTGTGGTCTCTAGGGTTAGGGACAAGAGCTTAGTAATACTAGGATGTGGTATTAGATAGTGTTAGAATATGGTATCAATGCTATCTAATGCACAGGATAGCTGTTCTGAGCTTAACTCCATACAATGCTTCAATAAATTGCAGGTTACAGCCTAATACTAATCTTACAAGTAAACTTAACTGTACAGACACTTGCGTCTGTATAGGGCATGACACAGTGAGCAGCTGCCCACAAATGAGCCTAATTTATGGAAGCAGAAATGAACAAGAAATCTAACTCCTGAGCTCTCTGGCCAATAAAATGACTACACATTGAGCCCCTAGAAGTGCTTCCCAGCTCAGATAGATTATTCTCTACTTAAATAACTCCTCTATGAAGTGATTACAATACTAAACAGTTCAAGTACAAAACAGAACAAAACAGTAGGAGAAGCCGATTTGTAGCAAAAAATACACTTTAAATGCTTGGAAAATTGTGAAATTCAAGCAGCAATCACTTAAACAGTAAAAAAAAAAACAAGTACAATAATACAGTTTTGAGAACTTTTTTTGCTTGGATTCAGTGGAAGTAATTTTTGAAGCACAGGCAAGTAGCCAAGGTTTGCTGAGATCTGTGGAAATGAGCACAAAGTCAAGCAAGCATGCCTAATTTATAGAAGCAGAAATTAAAGTAAACTCTAACTCCTGAGCCCCCTGTCTAATGAAGCAACTAAATATTAAGCCCCTCTGAAGTGCTGCCCAGCTCAGCTAGACCAGTCAAAATCTTCTGCTAGAAGATGGGTGAGTTTAGTCCTCTTAATGTAAAAGCACAGCAAAAAATGAGCCTCAAGCGCAGTGCAACAACAACCAACTTATTCCCTAGCTAAATCACCCATCTATAAGGTGATTATAAGACTAAACAGTTCAAGTACCAAACGGTAAAGGGAAGGGGAAAAGTGCTTTTTAGCAAAAACACACTTTAAATGCTATGAAAATTTCAAAATGCAAGCAGCAATCACTTCAACAGTGAATAACAAGTGCAGTAATACAGTTTAAGAACTTATTTTTGCCTGGATGGCACTAGATACAGTTGAAACACAGGCAAGCAGCTAAGGTTTGCTGAAGTTAATCTGCTACACTTTGCTGTGAGGGAAAGGTTAGTTTGCTTTTTATTTGTTGTATTACTTTATTGCCTTTTTCTATTTTGAATACTATGATTTGTTTTACTTATCTTGTATTTCACTTGTATTCTGCTTTTAACAGCATATTAAAACTTGAAAAAAGACCACAGCTCTGTCTCTTGTGAGTCAGACAGAAATTAGTATAGGTCAATAGAACAGGTCAGTTAAGGTTAATCATCTGTGAACTGAGGGGGTGGAGCTAGGAACAAAACCTCTCCTTCAACTATTTAAATTTATTGGCCATCCTACTGTATTCCATAGTACCAGAATACAAAAGTGACCACCCCTTTCAATCTATCTTGCTGTTTTAAAAATAGTGATAAGGGTTGCCACCTTTTCAAATGTCCAAAGTGGGACATTTTTGGTACAAACATCAGATTTTGCAGGCCTAAACATACACGGCCAGTACAAAGGACAGAGCTTCACTTTTTTTGCCTAAATAAAAGCTTATTCTTGTAGCATTTTAGTTGCTTATTCTGCTTCTTATAACATTTAGGTGTTTCAGATACAGAATAACTGTTTTATGCAATTATTACATAACATATAGGAAATAAGTTTGTCCTAAAATCTCAGGACATTTGCCATTTTTACAATTGTTTTGCAGGACACAACTGCCCAAAGAGGGACTGTCCCTCGCAAAGTGGGACAGATGGTAAACCTAATAGTGACTCTCCACTAAAGCTTAACTTTTTAGACAGGTAAAACTTAAATTACCTACTTTCACATCTAACTCCTCTAGTGCACACTGCAGTATTTAGGATAAACCATTTTTTTCTTTTTTTTTACCTTTAAGCGTCCCTGTGACTAGCACTTGCTTTAAAACCTGCTGAAAAGCACTAGGAAGTCTTAAACTAATACAAACACTCAACTCTCCTTGTTAATAAGGAGAAATTAATCCTAGGCCCTAAACAACCTATAATTGCAAAGTACCTTCCTAAGGTAAGGGAAAACAGCTCTTATACTTTACAAAAAAAAGCACCAAACCAGGCATGTCCAAGGGTCAGCTTCTGGTGATTTCTCCTGTCCACCTGGTGAATCTGGGCATACTGGGGCAATGCAGCAATTGCCTCATGTATACAGAAAACCCTCTCTTCCTACCACCCAACACTATAACCTGTGAGAAATGCACTTACATAGCCAAACTGGAAGCAAAGCTCTCTTCACCCAAGATTGTGCTAGACAGTCAAGAGGAGAAGGTTAACACCCACACTACACCTCAAGCAACACATAGACCTTCTAAACCCGCATCACCAGCACCCACACATAGCAACACTAAACCCACATATGTGGAGGCCCTTAACATTAACATGCCTGAGCAACAAAGACCTCCAAAGCTGAAACACAAACAAACACCAATCACAACCAAAGTGCCACATAGCTCACAACACCAATGTGCCACTCAACCACAGCCCATAAGGCATAACAACATACCCAACACTGTAGTCATAGGTGACTCTATAGTCAGGCACACTGATGTTCCACTCACCAGGCTAAACAAAAAGAAAGTTACTGTCAGCTGCCTGTCAGGTGCCAGGATCTGCCACATAATGCATGGACTCAGGTCACTCCACAACAAGTACAAATATGACTATGTCATTGTCCATGTTGGTGTGAATGACCTGAGATGTACTTCCCTGGACTACATGAAAAGAGACATGAAGGAGTTGTCTGATCTTGTAGCCCAGGCAGGTATGACCCTAGCCCTTGGTAGCATCCTGCCATCACCCAGAATGATACCACAGTACAAGGACAAAATGATTGACTTCAACAATTGGCTAAGCTTCTGGTGTCATTCTAAGTGGATCCAGTATCTGTCTGCCTGGGACAACATGATCGACAGACCACGATGCTTTGCCAGAGATGGCCTGCACCTGTCGCCCTTGGGATTCTGGATACTGGCTAAGGCTCTTGCTACCCCTATAGTGCCTTTTTTAGGCAAGATTCAAATGACAAATTCACCACCATAACAAGTACAAGCAAGCAAAATCTGAGGGTAATGCTTCTTAATGCTAGAAGTCTAAACCTCAAAATGCACTTACTCGAGGCACTCCTTATAATGGAGAACAATGACATCTGTGCAGTGACAGAGACCTCATTCAAGGCTCCAGAGAGCACCCCTGCATTACCAGGCTATAATTCATACCACACTTTTCGGCCACCTAACGTGGACCGAAGCACTAAAGGCAGAGGCGTGTCCATATTCATTAAGGATATCCACACCTCCAGGCTAGTTGCTCAGCATAATGCATCTGAGATTATCCAAATGCAACTAACTCTGGGCAATACCACAATCCAAATTGTAGCTTGTTACAGACCCCCCCCACCATGCCCCAGGATTCCCACTCCTCATTTCTTGATACACTGAAAAGTATTAGGGTATAACCCAACACCCTAATAATGGGCAATTTCAATTACCCCACCATTAACTGGGAAAACTACTCATGTGCTAACTGTTTTGCACAACGTTTTCTGGAATTCATAAATTACAAAGCCTTGGATCAACTTATCCACACCCCCACCAGGGGCAGCAATATCTTAGACCTGGTCACTACCGACATGGGCAACTGATGTTCCACACCAGAGGTCAATTCCTCATTGGTCAGATCTGACCACAAGCAAATCACCCTAGACATCCACATCCCACCCCCACCTCCCATTATGGAAACCATCATCAAAAATTTCTCCAAAGCCAACTTCATGCTTAAGACAGAAGTGGCAAACTTCATGACACCCATGCTGACAGACAATAGAGGTATGACTGCTGAATCCTATACAATTGCACTTTATAAGCACTTATATGAGTGCATGGATTGTGCAATCCCTAACAGAACCAATATGCTATCCTTCAAAAAAAGAAAGCCAATCTGGTGATCCCCTGCTATAAACAAACTCTACAACAAAAGAAAGAAACTGTTTCAAAAAACAGTAGAATCCCATGATTGGAGGAACTCTGTGGTCAGCCTCAGTAAGAAGCTGAGATCCCTCGTAAAATCCTCCAAAGCTAGTTATGAAAACAAAATTGCCACTGATTCTAAAGACAACCACAAAGCATTCTATAGCTATGTCAAGAATCTCAATGGCAACACTCAGATCTGCTCTGAGTTACAGCACAATGGCACTAAATATACAGAACCAACTGATATTGCCAACATCCTGGCAGATAGGTTCAGGGCTAACTTTACCCCTCTCTCATCCCCTAAAGGGCCCACCTCTATACCAGAAGAATGCAAAGTTCCTGTAATCATGGCTGCACAGGTAAAAAACACACTCTCCAAAGCCAGGAACACAGCATCCATGGGACCTAACAACATCCCAGGCTGCATTCTACATGAACTACAGAATGAGCTGGCACTCCACTTACGTACCATGTTCAATCATAGCCTCACCTCAGGCTTTGTGCCCACTGAATGGTGCACAGCATCGGTTATCCATGGACCCTGGGAACTTCCGCTCCATTAGCCTGATGAGTCTGATCTGCAAGGTTATGGAATGTATCATCATGGAACTTATAAACAATGACATTGGTAATCTCCAAACTCTGGACCCTACCCAGTTTGTGTTTGTAAAAAGCAGATCTTGTCTCCTAAACCTGATAGACTTCTTTGAAGTGGTCACCAAAGCCGTAGGTAAGGGTAAGGTGGTTCACACAGCCTATCTAGATCTCACCAAGGCTTTCAACACTATCCCCCACTCTGGAATTATAGATAAACTCATTAAACTAAGTATAAATCCCTATGTCACAAGATGGATTGCCACCTGGATCACTGACAGAACCCACACTCTGAAAGTAGCAGACACTAAATCCAACTTCAGACCAGTGACAAGTAGAGTACCACAGGGTTCAGTCCTAGGTCCTCTCCTCTTTGGTATCTACTTCTCTGAAGTACAGGCTAACACAGAAGGTCTTTGGCTAACAAAGTTCGCAGATGACTGCAAACTAGGAGCCATAATGAAAACTCCTAATGATGTGGACATCCTAAGGGCCTCACTGAGGCAGATACCTGATGTCAAAGCCATGGCCTCAAACTCAATGCCAAAAAGTGCATTGTCATCTCTTTTAGTAAAAACTCTGTACCCATAAACTACCACCTAGACGGTAGTCTACTTAACACTGAACGTGTGATAAGAGACCTTGAGACACAGATGGACAGTCGTCTCTCCTTTGATAATCACATCACCACAGTAGTCAGGAAATCCTTCTATGTGGCACACCTCATCACAAAAGGTTTCTCATCCAGGAAAAAAGAGGTCATTGTTCTCCTCTACTCATCACTCATTAGACCCATTATAGAGTACAACGCCCCTTTTGGTATGTACCTCACAAGACATCTACAACAACTGGAAAGGCCACAGAAATACCTCACAAAGAGGATTACTGGCCTCAAACAGATGCCCTACGCAGACCGTCTCAAAAATCTCCAGCTTTACTCTGTCGCATATTGCCTACTCTGAGGCAATCTCTGCCTAACATACAAAGCTATGTCAAACCCAGAGCTGTTGGACATGCTCCACTTAAAGAAATCCCAATCCCTCCGAGCTACATGCTCTAGGGACCTAAACCTTGTCACCACA